>NW_023606527.1:0-14948 GCF_013339745.2 Dermacentor silvarum
TTGGCACTACACTTTGCACATGTCGATTTACCTCTGCATGACTGTGAGCATGTCCGAACCTCTGGCACTTGAAACAACGCCTCGGTTTGGGATATACGGTCTCACGTTGATTTTCACATACCCTGCCTCGAGTGAACTAGGCACAATACTGGTACCAAAGGTAAGTATTACATGCTTGGTGGGGATTTGTTCGTCGTTTCTTCGGAGGGTTATTCTTTGAACCTTCATTACATTTTGTTCTTGGAACCCTTCAAGGAGTTCTTCATCACTGAGATTTATGAAATCGTCTTCTGATATCACGCCCCTGCTTGTGTTTAGAGAGCGGTGTGCTGAGATTGTCACTTTGACATCACCGATATTGGTGAGATCAGTTAGCTTTTCCACTTGGTCTTTGGTTTTGAGTTCGAGGAGGAGGTCCCCACTTGACATTTTTGAGGCTTTGTATTGTTTTCCAATTTTTTCACGAGGCATTTCGCCACGAAGAATGGTGATAGTTTTCTTATTGAGGTGGTTCCTTCACTGTGCATTACGTGGTAACGTGGGAATGTTTCTGAATTGCTTCGGAAGTGAAATCAAAAGTTACTTCGGTGCGCCCTCTTTTGTTAGGGCGATCTGTAAGGGGGGGGAATGCATTTGCCATGACATTCTTGCAATATTCGGCGGCGATGGTAGCCACCCACCACCGAGCCCAACAAGGGGACGCTACGAGGTTAGAAAAATACCTGTAGACGCCAGCTATGCAACGCCGCTATAACCTAATATACATACCCAAGATTGGGTAGATACACACGGTTAACCCTTGCTGCCTGGAAAACCGAGAAGTAAATGAAATGAGTAGAAGACAGGATAGATTGAAAGTGAGAGAAAAAGACGAAGATTGAAGAGGAGGATAGGAAAAGGCAACTACCGATTCCCCCCGGGTGGGTCAGTCCGGGGGTGCCGTCTACGTGAAGCCGAGGCCAAAGAGGTGTGTTGCCTCCGCCAGGGGGCCATAAAGGTCCAAACACCCGGCTTCGGCTCAACCTCCAGGATCCCCTTTTCCCCGGACACGGCTAAGCCGCGCACGGTTAGACGCGGGAGGGTCCAACCCCCATGTGCTCGGGTCCGTGGTGTCGCAACACACCAAACGCCTACTTGCGCAGACGCCCCTGCGGGGTAACAGTTTAAATGTGTTCAGCATAACTGGAGTTATTGTCTATCAAAGATCGCCTGTGAACTCCATGCGATGCTCCCGCTCCTTTTTCAGTGCCATGCACGGCGAAAGCTATCTCGTTGCGAGATTCACCCACAACGTTTCGCCTACAGAACGTCAAATTTGTTTTTAGATGTTCACGCAAGGCTCATTCACACTAGGCCGAGAGGACACCGATTTTAGTCTGCCGACTGTCGGCGACAGCAGCTTACAGGACGGAAAACCCTGTGGCCAACGGTTTCTAGGAAGGAAAACGCTGTCGCCAATAGTCGGCAGACCAAAATCGGGGTCGTGTCGGCCTAGTGTGAATGAGCCTGTAGACGTCACAGTTACTATTTTGGCACCTACGACGTGCCAAGCACGGTGGTGCTGTAGTGCGCATGCGCAGCGTTTGCTTTGTGCACTACAGGGCTGGAGTGCAAGCTCGCAATCGTTTGGTGTAGTCTGGCCGTGCTACGTGGTGCGGACCAGCTTTGTCCTGCTCCAGCTTGATCGATGGATATTAGCCATATCTAACTTGTGCATTTTGAAGCGCTCTCATTACCACAGTACGAAGCGGCGTCTGCCAAGGTGTCTAGCCAGGAGCGGTCAAGAGTCAGCTGGCGCTGGCAAGCATACCTGGCGTCTGACCTTAAGTTTCGCGCTGTTCGAGGCTAGTTGAGTGTTGAAAACTAATTGAACTTAGCGAGACCCAGCGGCAACAACAATGATAGGCAGTGTGGTCAAGTTTCATTCCTACGCGGGCAGGCGTAGCCGAGCGTTGGCAGACGATAATCAGAGATATATTGATAGTCGCACTTCCGGAAGTACGTAATTCTTATCCCAATTTGAAACGCAGATTTTCGCTCACTTCTGCCTGTTTATTCAACTGCGTCAACAAATACACACAGCCATTGTAGGAACAAGCGCATTGATTCAAATACCCCTCTTGATTGATATCAGCTATTGGCCAATGGCAGCCGCGTATGGGAATCTGCTTTATGACGGAATATAGCCGCCAGAAAAGAGTGAGGAGCAGGCTTGTGGTGAAAAGCGCGTTTTCGAGAAAAACTTGACTTCGTGCTCCGTTTGCGAGCTCTACGCGCCGCGCACGACTGCGAAATTTGGCTGAGATGTTCACAGCAGCGTATGTTATCCGCGCACTGTGTTTTTTCACCAAGCACGGATGGCTGCTTCAGGACCCTTTTAAAACAAATTGAAATCGTCTTACTCTTGTTCGACGAAAACGAAGTATCTGGCTTCACGTCTGAGCCAAGGTTGAAGAGCTGATTGTCACGCTCACTGGTATTTTCTGAAGTAGACGCAAGATTTCCTTCCTGAGCATCCATCATCAACTGCAGAAAGTCTTCGTGGCGCTAATGAACAGAAAGGCGGTAAATGTCAAGCATACAATGATTGCTTTCTGAACGCTGAGGAAATTCCACTCACCGATTGTTGGTCCTGTCGGCCCTTAATGATATTCTGACATATCTGCTTGAAGTACAGAAAGATGTCCGAGTTGAAGGGCCGAAGTCTTAGCATCTTTGCTATGGACGGGAATACGACTGAAATATATATGGAAAAATTAAGGTTCGCTAGAAAGTAGTAATAACAAACTTTTTTTGTTAAACGAACAAAGCAAAAACAAATATATTAACAGAAGCTGTTGCATGTACCCACTTTTGCTCTTCTGAATGTCTATCAGCAAGGATTCAGAGCAAATTATTCCGTTGTAATAGAGAAAGAGATTAGAGATAGTGCTATAAAAGGAATTTGCATATAAAAACTCACTGCTTATCTTGGATTTTTTGCTTGTTCGTTCGTTATGTTGTATGTTTCTTTCTTTCTTTTTTGGTACTCATCGCCCGACAATTTTTTTAACGCTTTCGATGCTCTTTATAATGGTTGAATAGCCATATGATTGTTTTCGCCATCAAGGATAAGTACGTCGCAGAGAACAATCAGCAGATGGGTTGGGCCAATCAGTTATCTTAACGCTGATCTGCTCCGACATCACATTTTGTACGCGTCGTGGGTAATAAATGTAACTAAGATCAAACCTATATTATGGCTGTTTAATGCGGTGAACTATCGAAAACTGTGTAAGCTGGAAAAGTTTTGTTCAGATTTTCTATGTTTACGGCAAACCGAACGATGCGTGCCTCCTCGCCGCGAAGGAGTGCCACGTGGTCATTCGTACTGGCTAGAAAGTAACACACACACACGCAAGCACACGCGCGTGCATGCGAGCGTGTGTGTGTGTGTGTGTGTGTTGTGTGTGTGTGTGTGTGTGTGTGTGTGTGTGTGTGTGTGTGTGTGTGTGTGTGTGTGTGTGTGTGTGTGTGTGTGTGTGTGGTGTGTGTGTGTGTGTGTGTGTGTGTGTGTGTGTGTGTGTGTGTGTGTGTGTGTGTGTGTGTGTGTGTGTGTGTGTGTGTGTGTGTGTGTTTTTTTTCTTTTTTGTATAATTGAGGTACAAAAATAGTAAAAAAAAGCAAAACCAAAGCGCACGTGACCGAAGAGGCTACACTTCGATTAAAAGAACAGTTAATTTCACTTATTCTTTTCTGTGATTCATTATCTGATGGCTTCCTTTGATCGTTGAATTCGATAATTTTTGAAATCTTCAGCAGAACCTTTCTTCAGCCTTCCTTCAGGCCGCTATTCTAAGGTATCCAAACTGCTTTCTCAGCCATTTGGAAAATATTCGTGAGTTCAATTCTTGCCTGTCAGAAGTATGCCCACATCAAGCTCCACGCTCAACACCAGTGACGTAGCTATATACACACCACTCACATAACAGGAAAAGGCGTGGTGTGATGCGTCCAGAGAAGGCCTGCCTTGACCTAGTGACGAATTCGTTGGTCTGGTCAGAGTGAGAATCCAGCCTTGTTGCGAAAGCGCACCTCGCAATGACATCCAGGGTGTAGTTACCAAAGAGCCTACGCAGCAGAAACGAACGAGCCGACAATAATTCTTAAGGCACTACGTAAATTACTGGGAAAGGTGTGCGAGATAACGTTGGCGCCCGTAATTCCTTTTTTTTTTTTTCTGAGAACGTGAGGACGCTTACTGTTTGACATCGATGTCTTCTCTATTGGACGCTGCCTTTTTCAGGTGTTCCGCAGTCATTACTGCGCAGTCCTCGATCAAGGAATTCATCTGCGTTCAATAATAAATACAGAATGTATGGTCTCCACCAAGAAGAAAAACGTCCTCAGGCGATTAAAGCGCTTGTGTTAATCACATTCGCTTGTGTTAAGCACAAGCAAATGCAGTAAAAATTGTTCGTAAATAGGTTTAATTCTCTTAGTAACTTCTCAAGTTTATGAACAAAAAGAACACTGTATTGCAAGTAGGGAAAGCCTACAATAAAAAAAGTGCTTTACAAAAGCCGTCGTATGCTCTGTGCTATTCGTTGTCAAGTTCCGACTTGATTAGTTTGTAGGCTTCTGCAATTTAAACAACTTACTAAGATAACTAAAAAGCTCTTATTAAGGAAATTGCAAAACAAGTTTAGCCTCTCCGAGTATATGCAGTCTGTATGTGCCCACGGTATGATTTGAGCAGGTTAAGTGCTTTAGCGATGATTGTAGCCATTGTAGGAAGTGTGTTGGGGTGGCGCATTTTTCTACCATTTCTGGAGAGATTGCCCTGACGATATTCCAATATCATGGCGGACACAAATGTATGACCTGGAAAGAGACGCTCAGACGAAACACGCTCAGACGAAACATGAACCATGTTCAAAACCCGCCAGTGCACTTCTCCACACACTTTCTCTTGACAGCTTTCAGAACACGTGTCTCAGCTTAACAGCGCATCTAGCAGGAATTTGTTGGCGTATGTAAGGTATGCGGGAAAGCCTGCTTTCAGAATTTAGATATATCGTATATATAGCAAAATAGAGTCTTCCAAGCTAACCCAGCCCGTAACAACATCGTCATCCCCACAATCGCCGTGAGTCTTTTGATAAAGTGAAAACTCAGAAACCCAGAAAACTTATAAGCGGCACACTTTTTAATCCAAGAAGTAAAATCTCTTTGCGCATGCGTATTTCAGTAAAACGCATTTGAATAAAATGTTCTGTCAGAACCGGAATTCTAGAAACACTGCAGCCTCAGAAATGTACCATGCTTTTGCTTACTCCGAGCCTTACTGTTACGGTCAGCTGGACGTCTGATGTTTAGTGTTGAGGTCAGCTTGATAAGTGAGGCACCTGATGGAAACAAGTGCGTTAGATTCTTTAATGTAGTTTCTGCGTCGACATCGACATGCTTATTGAATGTCAGCTGGGCTAAAGGGAACAGGCCCCAAGTATATATTTGAGAGAAACGTTTTTAATGCGAATATTGTTTGCAAACAACAGTGTTAGGAGTCAGTAACCGTGGTAAATGTCACTACTCTTGCTTCAACAACGTTATTTTCATCTGTTATCCTTCAAAATTAGTGGCGGTATCGTGAAGGCATGCACACAAAATCGCATCGCTAGAGTGTCCCTTCAGCTCTTATAGGGTGGTATCAAATAGCGACCGCGGATGGTTTGCAAATATTTTTTTTTGTTGTTCATTGTTGTTCAGGTCCTAGGTATGCTCATCGAGACGAAGTGAGTTAATGGTGATACTGTCAGCAAACTAACGACCAAGGTCAGAATTGCCATGCGCCTAATCCGGCGGATCACAAACAGAAGAAATGGCATGAGAGAGGAAAGCGCCATCAGGTTCATCCACTCTTTCGCCATCAGCCATATTGCCTACGTGGCGGCCTTTCACAACTGGTCAACTAGCGAAAGAAACAAAATTAACGTGCTCATCCGAAGAACGTTTAAGCATGCCCTCGGCGTCCCGGACTCCGCCAGTACGGAGCTCCTCCTCGAGCTAGGACTGCACAACACGCTAGAGGAAATCGCCGAAGCACAACGCATATCTCAGCTCGAAAGACTCACAGAGACCGTCACGGGCCGATACATCCTCGATCGACTGGGCATCACGTACCAGAAACAACACAACAACACGGACACAAAGCGCAAATACCAAAGGAAATCCGAGAAACCATACACGTTGCAGCCATCCCTCGGAACGTCCACCCTGACTTCAACAAATTTGGGTCGCAGACTAGCAAGAGCGAAAACCCTCCTCCGATCGTACGGAAGGGAAACCGACGCACGCTTCATTGACGCCGCGGAGCACCCCGATGGCAGACGCTTCACTGTAGCAGTAATAGACACCAACTACAAAACCGACAACGCGTGTAGCGTCGAAACCCAACATGCAGAGGAAGCCGAAGAGGTAGCCATTGCCCTGGCCCTCTCGAATCCGGACTGCAACACCGTCCTGAGCGACTCCCAGGCGGCGGTGAGAAACTTTGCCAAATGACGCATTTCCCCTAAAGCCATCGACATTCTTAAGAGAATACGCGCTCCCAAGGACCACCCAAGTCGTATCGTATCATTCCCCGCCCATGTCAACACGGGCGACCAGGCGCCCCCGAACCTCAACGAGGTAGCCCACCGCAGAGCGCGAGAGCTGACGGACCGCACCCGGCCGGCCTCTCGGGAAGACCCCCGAACCGAACGAGACAGACTGACCACATACAACGCCATTACAAAGACGTACCAACAAGCCAGAAGAGCATTCCCACCACCACACAAAGACCTAAACAGGGCACAAACAGTGGCCCTACGTCAACTGCAAACAAAAACTTTCCCGCACCCGTTTCACCTCAAACGGATATTCCCCGAAGTACACAAAGAAGACACATGCAAGATATGCAAACAGGAAACAGCTACACTCTAACACATGCTATGGAAATGTAACGCCCAACACAAAAACGAATTAAACCCCGAGACCCCATAGCTGAGGTGGGCCGCCGCTCTGCGGAGCTCCGACCTCGGCGACCAACTCTGGGCTGTCCAGCAGGCCCGCGAGGCGGCGCTGAGACAAGATCTAGAGGAAATCTCGACGTCCCGTCGTGGGAGAACTGAGCCCGGGTCGTCAAAACTGCAGGACAACTCAATAAAGTTATTACCTTCCATGTTGTTCATTACTGAAACGAAATTGTAGCCTACCATGTCTATATTACTGCATATGTTCTAGTGCAGGCGTTCTGTCGAGTGTCTTGCTTAAGCTACTGCAATAATATTTGAGTAGCAGCTGAAAGAAAGCAAGAAAAAGCACCCTTACTGCTGATCTTTACCTACCTGCACCATAAAGGAGCCGGCAAGCTTTTCATTCATTATCACAAACATTCATCTGAGCTGGTGGTATTTGTACTCAAGCCCTCAATTATTTGTCGATCGGGGCTTCACTTCCACAATATCGGAACACGCTCTTCTGCGCTCATTATGGAAACATGTAAAAGGCGCCTGCAAATTCGCATTGCGTGTTTTTTGTTGATTTTTTTACAGTTTGCGTTAGTTCCAATACAGCATTATATATACATATAAACATACATATGTATATACTTAGCTCCTTTTTATTGCGATAGCAACTATATGCACACTTCAACCAGATTTCTGCCGTCGGCGTCGCCGTCGCCGTGAGGTTCCGTATAGATAAAATCTTCGCCGCGCGCCGTATGCCCGAGCGGAAGCGTGCGGAGACGCGCGCTATCACGCAGAGCGAACGCACTCAATCTCCCACACGCAAACAAGGAGCGGGAAGCCAGCGCCGGAAGAAGCGGGGGGGGGGGGGGGGCACTTCTACTCTGCCAACAACCGCGCTCGTCGCTCGCCCGCACCGTCCCTTATCTCCACACGGCTCTGACCTTTGTGTGCGCTGTACATTCGCCTTCAGTTTCCGTTGAAGCGATAGACCGCACGTACCTTCGCCCGCTGCGGCGTATGCGCTTGCTGCCAGCGTTTTGACAGTCGTTGTCTGCAGTCATTCAGTGTAATCTATTCATGTTTGTTTGTGCGCGCTCACCCCACGCTTGTTCATTCAGTTAGTAATAGTCGGGCCACATTTTCCAACGCACGCTATACACATGCAATGCTGCCCGGATCGGCAGTGGAGCGCTACAGATGTGTCCCTTCGCACGCGCTGCCCACGGGAAGCGCTTCTCATCAACACCACCGTTTCACACGCGCCTTCTCGTGGTCATCGAGTCTCTCTTCATGTCGGTCTATTTACGCCGTAGCACACCTGCTTACTTAATCAGCTCATGTTTACTACAATTCATATTGCTACCAAAGCCGCTCACCTTACTTCGTATGACATTTCTGTGTTGCTATCGCATTCATTGCTTCGCCCTTAGGGCGAAACTGTGACATTTTTTTTTCCTCACTTTCCTTTTTTCACACGGCTGAATCAACATGTTTTAGATACTTTGCATCCACCCTGTCTCCTCAGGACAGTAGCAATTGACACCGACTCTTTGCACATTCACGTTTCGTTATGCTTTATAAAATACCCAGTGACCCAAGTCGGCGTGTCATTAAATTCGTGGGACCGCAACATTCATATTGGGCCGAATTACCAGCGAAGCTGTTTAGGCTGCATCCATGGGCTGCATACATTATGAAATCATCATCATCATCATCATCAGCCTATATTTATGTCCACTGCAGGACGAAGGCTTCTACCTGTGATCTCCAATTACCCCTGTCTTGTGCTAGCGTATTCCAACTTGCGCCTCCAAATATCCTAACTTCATCATCCCACCTGGTTTTCTGCCGGCCTCGACTGCGCTTCCCTTCTCTTGGTATCCATTCCGTAACCCTAATGGTCCACCGGTTATCCATCCTATGCATTACATGGCCTGCCCAGCTCCATTTCTTCCGCTTAATGTCAACTAGAATATCGGCTATCCCCGTTTGTGCTCTGATCCACACCGCTCTCTTCCTGTCTCTTAACGTTACTCCTAAGATTTTTCGTTCCATCGCTCGTTGTGCGGTCCTTAACTTGTTCTCGAGCTTCTTTGTTAACCTCCAAGTTTCTGCCCCATATGTTAGCACCGGTAGAATGCAATGATTGTATACTTTTCTTTTCAACGACAGTGGTAAGCTCCCAGTCAGGATCTGGCAATGCCTGCCGTATGCCCTCCAACCCAATTTTATTCTTCTGTAAATTTCTTTCTCGTGATCAGGGTCCCCTGTGAGTAATTGACCTAGGTAAACGTACTCCTTTACAGACTCTAGAAGCTGACTGGTGATCCTGAATTCTTGTCCCCTTTACAGGCTATCGAACATTATCTTTGTCTTCTGCATATTCATCTTCAACCCAATTCTTACACTTTCTCGATTAAGGTCCTCGATCATTTGTTGTAATTCGTCTCCATTGTTGCTGAATAGGACAATGTCATCTGCAAACCGAAGGTTGCTGAGATATTCGCCGTTGATCCTCACTCCTAAGCCTTCCCAGTCTAAGAGCTTGAATACTTCTTCTAAGCATGCAGTGAATAGCATTGGAGAGATTGTGTCTCCTTGCCTGGATGCCTTTCTTGATAGGTAACTTTCTACTTTTCTTGTGGAGAACCAAGGTAGCTGTGGTATCCTTGTAGATATTTGTACTCCTTGATTACGCAATGCCTCTATGACTGCTGGTATCTCTACTGAATCAAATGCCTTTTCATAATCCATGAAAGCCATATAGAGATGTTGATTGTACTCCGCAGATTTCTCGATTACCTGATTGATGACATGGATATGATCCATCGTAGAATATCCCTTCCTGAAGCCAGCCTGTTCTCTTGGTTGGCTGAAGTCAAGTGTTGCCCTGATTCTATTGAAAATTATCTTGGTGAATATTTTATACAATACTGAAAGCAAGCTAATGGGTCTATAATTCAATTCTTTAACGTCTCCCTTCTTATGGATAAGTATAATATTGGCGTTCTTCCAACTCTCTGGTACACTTGAAGTTGTGAGGCATTGCGTATAAAGGGCCGCAAGCTTTTCCAGCATGATATCTCCTCCATCTTTGATTAAATCTACTGTTATTCCATCTTCTCCAGCAGCTTTTCCCCTGGTCATATCTCTCAAGGCCATTCTAACTTCATCGCTAGTTATAGAAGGAGCCTCTGTATCCGGTTCATCACAATTTCGAATGAAAGTAGCATGGCTGTTTTGGGCACTGTAGAGGTCAGTATAGAATTCTTCCGCTGCTTTTGCTATGTCATCGAAATTGCTGATAATATTGCCATGCTTATCTTTCAGTGCATACATCTTGCCTTGACCTATGCCAAGCTTTCTTCTTACTGATTTCATGCTGCGTCCATATTTTACGGCTTCCTCAATCTTTCCCACGTTATAATTTCGAATATCCCTTACTTTCTTCTTGTTGATCAGTTTTGACAGTTCAGTGAATTCTATCTGATCTCTTGAGTTGGACACTTTATAAGGTCCTTTGTTTCTTGGGAGAGCTTACCTACTGGTTGTCTTGGTGCCTTACCTCCCACTTCAATTGCTTCTTCTGATATTAGCCTAGTTACGGTTTCATTGATTACCTCTATGTTATCTTCGTCTTCCTGTTCTAAAGCTGCATATTTGTTGGAAGCTACATTGTGCGTTTCACATGTTCGCACACGCAAAGCGTTAAAAGTTACACCGACAGTGTGTGCGTTTTTTCCTAGCTCTTTTTGTCGACGCGAGGTGACGTCAAGTTGCAGAGACTTCTTCGAAATGAGCTCCATTACTTTCTCTGTAAACTGTCTTCCTACTTACATTAAAAGGAGACCGACTTCAATGCTGGCCAGAATTTGAACACATCCTTGCTGCGTCAATTGAGACGACGCCGTCATAATACCTCGGCATGCGCAATGTCACAACATAATAGAGACAACACTGATCACCTTTCGCAGCTTCCCAGTGGAGAACGCTGGACTCGCAGCTGGTCGAATCTTCCTCCACTGCTCAACAGGGGTGATGCTCATCATGTTGTCCAGCAAAGGGTCATAAAACGTGAACGTCTGCAATGCAAAAAAATTATGGATAAAACCACGAAAGATAACATTTTTGTCGTATTACGAGAGTACATCTCGATCAACATTACCTTAAAATGCTCTTTCGGCATTTTGTACCTGTAGCATGATACATTCGGCAAGACGTTTAACAGTATTTGTATTTTCGATACATCATGCGAAGTATCGTGTATTTTAACATATAAGGTAGACTTATAGCAAAATTCACGAAGTCACCGAGAGTCACTGAGGCAAGAAAGTGATGGCAAAGTTTTTCAATGCATAAAACAGCGTTTTCTTAAATTAAGTAACTGGAACGCTAATGCATTTGGTCGGACACTTCAAAATTAATATCTCGAAGCTGGTGCAGTCCGAGCATTCGTTCGAAGTTTATACACATTGCAAACTCACCGGCTATAATTCGTAGATTGAAATATGAACCGTAAAGTAATTAAGTAGAAAGTTTATTAGCTTAATTAAATTAATTATTTATTGAAGCATTTTCATTTCTCATAGAACTAATGGCCGCCCCATCGAGTAACTTAGATCAAGGGTTAGAATTGTGCTATCTGCCACAGGCACTTTTTTTTTTAATTTTGGACCTTCTAAAAAAAAAAGGACATCCGATATAGCGGAGCCATAACGAGAAATTAACTGTTGTACAGAAGTATTTCAACGTACAAATGAAAGTATCGTATCGGTTACAATTAACCATCCAGTATCCTGTATCTGTATTTTAGTATTTTAAATACTTGTCGGCTCAGTATCTTGTATTTGTATCACATTAGAAAGTATCCTTGCCCCGTCTTGTTCTGCTGAATACACATTGGACTTGGTGCGATGCCTTTCAATGAATACATGTATTCTCGCAGTTTTAATATGAAAATATTATATGCCCCATCACGCGAAAATCCGTCGGCGCAGTCGACGTGGCCGAAAAATGGTACCAAAAATGCCCGACAGTCCAAAGAGTAAAAGCTTGTCAAAAATGCTCGGATTGACTTCAAATTTTTCAGGGAGGTTCCTGTAAAGAAAGTAAATTTTAAAAAACGCTCAACCTTGCACTTGGCCGCGCAACGCTTGAAACAGCGAAGCTGGGCGATCGTAGCCCAGCATTTTCCGGAAGTGCGCGCGAACTTTTTATATTATTACTCATGATGATGATAATTTCTTTTCGCGCGTCTCGGACTTACGGCCGTCACTGCGCGTTGCATAGCGCAGCTTCCAACACCGACACCGCGTTACAGGAGACCCGCTCCGTGAATGCGTCTCTCTCTCTCTCTCTCTCTCTCTCTCTCTCTCGTTTTCATAACGCGCAGAACCTCTTCACCTCGCAGAGCACGAGCGCACGAACGCGCCAGCTGTGGACGAAGACGACGACGCTCGAACGCAATCATATGGTTCGCATAAATGCATGTTCTGCAAGCGTGGTTGTATATAGCCTAGTGGTTACGACGCTCGCTTTGGGACCGGGAGCACGCGGGATCGAATCCCGCCTCGGCAAGAAAGTGAATTTTCTTTAATTTCGGTCTGGATGGGAATTAAAACCGGGCCTCCGGGGTCCGAGACGAGCATGCTTCCCGAACGCCACGAGGGCTCCACGGTTCTCGTTGACTAAAGCTGGGCCTAGTACGTGCGTAATTGCACAAGCGACAGCGTAGCCAATTAAGAGTAGGTGGCACCAAGTGATGAGTGTATAAAATAAATGTTACACAGGCACTTAAGTTTCCTTACATGCATTGATTGCGAAAGCAGTCTGGGCGTGTCGACTATATCGACGTCTATAATATTTCGACACTCATGTCCCGTGATATTATCATATGACGTCATCATGGTCATGTGACCTTGCAGCTTAAGGTTCTTACTTGGTCGCGTGACTATACCACAGGACGTGATCACTAGGTCATGTGCTCCAATTGGTCAAAGGTCAATTTTAAGGGTAAGCCACCCAAATTTTGGGGGGTGGGCCAAGGCACATTTGGGATTGGGCCAGGTCGGTTTTGAACGTGGGGTTAACTAATATTTTCGGATTGGGCAAAGTCAATTTTTTGAGTGTGGGCCAGGTTGGTTTTCATTGACATGGAAACATTGCGTCACCACTTGGTCACGTGGGTTTTTGTACCATCGGATGTTAACGCCGAACGCCGGATTTTCCGCTTCATGGGGCATTAGTGCTTTCGCATTAAAAATATTCAATGTCCTATTGAACGGCGCTGAGCGGTCCTTCGAGTTATGAACTCCTCGCGGGCAAGCGAGCGCGTTGAGACGCTTGGCGCGTTTAGATTTGGCCTTACCGAGGCGCAGTTAGAACGCAGGCGAGAGCTTGCGAGGAACAAGGAATTCACGGAAAAAAACACTTCACCAAAGGGAATATAATGCTTTCGCATTCCCACACGTAAGTAGTCTTAAGTGTCTCTGCCGAATGTTTAACAGCGGAGTTGTTTGGGCTCTTGGTTGCGCCGCGTAGTACGAACAAAAGCTGCTCCTGGCGATGACGTCACCGCGCGTTGCCTAGCAACCACCTCGCGGAGCGGTGTGCGCTTCGCCTCTTCTCCGTGCCGTGCACATGTTGCCTTGACATGGAACGTTAAGGGGAGAGAAGGAGAGGATGCGCGCGGCGCGCACTGTGCTAGGGAGAGAGAAAGAGAAAATGACAGCGAGACAGAGAGAAAGAAATTGTAGCAGCACCAACGAGGCAACGCGCAGAGCTGCTGCCGACGCCGTCCCCGTTTCGCCGCGTTCCCGCCAAACGTGTGGTGTCCGTGACTGCAGCAGGCGCCTCTGGCGGTGACTCGGCAGATTTCGACCAGCCACGCCCCGGCAAGTGTGGAGGCGCAGCTTGGCCGTGACGTCGCCGGGGAGATAAAGCTTGGAGCCGCCGCGACGGCGGCAGAACTCTCATTGACTCTGTGGCGAGTACATGTAGCCTTGACATGGGACGACCAAAGAAGATCCGGACACACCAAGAAGAAGCCGCTCATCTTGAAGCGCGTCGCGCGGCCAAGCGAGAATCTGCGCTTTGGTTGCGAGTCGATTCGGAATACCGTGCCTAGCACCACCTAGCATTTCCTAGTAAAACTTAGCCAAGCCTAGTAAAACCTGGAAGAAGCTAGGTCGATCACCAGCTCCACTGTTTACTCCAGCCTTGCACCACTAGGGCAAGCTACCAACATTTTTTTGTGTTTTTTTTTAGAAGGACATGCTAATAACGGAGAGATATAAGAAGCGCAATGTTTACAGTCCTGATTTATACACTACATAAAGTTATTCTAAGCTGGGGCAGCAGCTCTAGTAAATGAAGCCCTCAGGGACATTACACAACACTGCGCCGCCTATTCCTCCCTTCTTGCGTTTTATTCTTTCGGCGGTGTTCTTGTGATAGCCCTTAATGTTGTCTTCTGACAAAGGTGCCGGAATGTGACGAAGGAGCGGCGACATGGTGGATGGGACGTATTAAACACCGCTTCGCAGTTTTCTAAATGATTGGAGAAAGGATTGATCAAGCTTTTGCTCGGGAGTAACTCATGGTCATGAACAATTAATTGCCCGATTGCTCGTGCCTATGGGCTGTCGCACTATAGTCTATGACGTCATCTGCAGGACATATTAGGGAGACTTGGAAGCCTCAAATGAGATTGAGCGATCCTTTATGCGAGATTGTGGGCTCCCTGTTGCATGCACCGCAATAGTATTTGGTTCGCATGTTCAATGCTGCAAATTGAGTGCACATCGCCACAATTTTCTTGCCATGCTCAAAAACTGTCATATAGTCCCCAGCGCAAGGCCTATAATCATAATGAACTCCTTGGCTTATATAAATATTTATTGAAAAAAATTGGCCTGGGTTACGCATTGATTTTGTCGTCAACTATTTACTTTGTTG
>NW_023606528.1:0-80001 GCF_013339745.2 Dermacentor silvarum
CAATAAACGTGAATTTTTTATGAAAAACCAACCTCATTGGTTTTTCACGCCATGAGCCATCGGTGAACGACCTTCCAAGAAAATGTGTGGATAAATCTCCGCCGAATATTTACGCCCGCATTTGGTGACAGCGGCACACAGACGCAAGAACTTGTGCCGGAAATGCAGTTCTGGTAGCTTCATGTGCACTAGATTATACTGTAACATGGGCATCTGTATAGTTCTACCTTACATAGAGTGCAGCTGCACCGTGATAGTTAAGCAAATTAAGCGCAAATACGGCGCGTCTTTATCACACTTCGAGCATGCTCCGAAGCCCTATAATAGATATTTGAAACGTAATCAGACTCGGACTAGCGAATTTTGCTTCTGTAAAGTGAACGTAGCGGGTATCTCAAGACGCATGTTTAAATTCATGGCTGTTTTATTCGTGAACATTATGTACGTGAAGCAAAATTATCAGTGAGCAAAACATTTTTTTTAACGCGGGGGAAAGAAAACCGAAACTTGTTCACGTGTTGTGCGGCCCCAAAGTGATCCAAAGCCGAAGCCACCGTACCGAAGCCATCACAAGCACGCCGCCATTTTGTAGTTGTGTTGCAACAAGCGTGCGCGAGCTCGCTGTCGTTGTTGAATGGCCTGGAAAGCGCTGCGTAGGGGCGAGTGCAACCGAACGTTACAAGTTACGGTGGGAACTTCTCTCCGTGCTACGTGATTGCGACGACAAGGACGGCTAGCAGCAGCGTGTCGCCGATTTCGTCTTTGCCGACATCGAACAAGTGCAGCTCGCCGGAGCGGGGCAAGCACCTGAAGTGTTGCGGTCTGCACTGGCGTCGTCTTTCATTGTGATGTGAGAGATGGTAACGCACAGAGACTGCCAGGTGCATACGAAAGCCTACCAGCAGGGAGTGACTGTGCATTTTTATCTTAACGTCTCAGGTGAGTATATCAGCTTTAGTTCGAGTTTTCAAACGGCGCGTACTCGCCCTTCCGGTTTGGCTACATATTGCGCGACGTTTCTCTTGGCAGTTACAGACGTTTACTAGGCATGCGCGTGGAGGCTATTACTTACTGGATTTTCTCTTTTGTGTCTTGTGTTTTATGGCAAAACGGTTCTTTCATTTTATTTTTATGTTAGTATATTAGTATTGTATATTTGGCAAGCAGAAATGAGTTCATTGCAAAGTTGTACCTCCCAGTGAGCTGCTTATGAACCCAACCAAGTTAATCCTGTCTTGGCTATTGTATGTATAAGAATTTTAAGTACATACAAGTAGTTTTAAGTAGTTTTTAGTAGGTAAGTACATACAAGTAGTTTTAAGTAGTTGGCTTAATCGCTGTAGGATATTTTGTTGTAAAAGTAGAATTCTGTGTATTATTTTACTGCTTCCATGCAGAAATATATTTTTTCTTGTACCAAGGACCTCTGACAGCGTTGAATGACATTTAATGAAGTGTGGTGCATCCTACTAATTTTAAAAAATTTTGTCTGTCATGTATCAAAGATTAGTGTACCTTCTTGGAGAAACAATGTTGTGATCTCCTACTCTACTGCTGTTGTCCTGCATATTTCTGTAATTTTGAAATGTATTTTATTTTAGATATTGAAGAAGCGGCAACAGCCACAGGAAGTAGCCATCTTATCCTGCACGTTATAGGTGAGAAATCGTAGCAGCCACTTTGGCATCTCCTTAGCAGTATTATGCTATTTGTTGTAATTTTTTGTCCTCATTCCTGCCTTATTCATTTTAGTATTATTGTGCAAACGGTAATACGTTTACATAGAGAGACTGTAATTGTTCAAGGATGAGATATGGCTGGCGGAGACAGACACACAAGCCTCCTTTGTCCGTGTATCAATGTTGCGCAGTTACTCTGTCGTTATCGACCAACAAGCCAAAATTTCTCATCAGGTATGATTACTAATTCTCTGTTATCGCAATTTCATCAACGCAACATTGAAAGGACATATGTACGCACACAGGAAGACAGACTTCAAATGATGAAGAGCCATAGAACAAGGAGCATTGCTGGAGAATATTCTCCTCCTCGACAAGTAGAATAAGACAAGTCCTCTTGTCGACATGTTGGCTCCAGCGTCATTCCTTGTTCTACCACAATTTACCGTTAAAAGGAACATATTGCTTTTGTTGAAGTATTATGCATTATGCAATAAAAATTAGCAGGGTGAAATGTCAAAATGTGAAAGTTTTTCTGTATTGTAATGCTAGAGCCAAGACAGGCAGAAAAACAAGAATGAGATTGAGGGAAGCACTTTGTTAGCACTACCTGGTTGGCCAGCTTCATTTGCAGCTTGCACGTATTGCATAATTGACCATAGAAATTGTTAATTGAATTAGATTGATGATATACTTATGTTCAGAGATGGTTTAACTTGGATTAATGCAGGTTAAACAATATACAATGACATTTTAAGATGGCAGGCTTGCAGTTGACTAGCACACCACTTGATGGCATGAGCTCAGGTTTGGGTTGCACACTCTTTTTCGTCTTTGCTGGCATTTTCATAAACATAACTTCTTCATTATTGTTGGGGCTCTAGTTGTGTTGTAGGAGCTAACTGTTCAATTGTATTTGTATTGGTCACCACGTTACATAGACAACTGCTGTATTTTTGTAAATTACGGCATGGTAGGACTTAGAACATTTGTGCAAATTTTTTGCAGGTAGAACTTGGCGGCTCCTGCTCCTGCCTTCCGCCACCACCCTGTCCTGACTGTGTCCACGAGAGAGTTGGCAGCCTCAGTGAAGATGCCAAGCAGGCCGATGGCAGACAGCAAGATGCAGGTAAAATACATGTAATCCAGCAGTGTCTTCTTGACTGAAGTAGCTTGTAGTCACTCAGAAATGAACTTGGAAGTAGTTTCACTATTCCATGCCCCACTATTGGTGCAGCAATGCTCAAGTCCACGCAATTTGTTTAGCGCCAAAAGGTTATGTGGATTAGATGAACCACGATGCACATTTTGATACTAGTGGAGACCACTTATACATTTTTTTTCTTGCTTAACACAAGAACTACTTTGATAAAGCTTTACCAATTTGAAAGCAATACAGTGTGCTCTCGGAAGTGGTAATTGGGATATTTTTACTGGGACCGCCTCATTGTTAACCTGCGGATAAACATACACCAAAACTTAGTTTTCTGCGAGTTCCTCATCTTTGCGCGCTTCTGCATGAGATATATTTCTGAAACCATTTTGTGTACACAGCGCATGTCCAGAGCACTTGGATCACGTTAGTTTACAGCTTTTGCTAGAAGCCATTTCTCTGAAAATAAAAATAGGCCTTTTTGCCCATTTTAACGGCCCATAATAAACTGAACAATAGCCATTGATCAAGGAATACAATTTTAGGTGTAAGGCCTCTTCATTCTCCTGAGGAAAACTTGTTCTGCTCTCACATTGAAGAAACCGGTATCTTGGCTATGCCTTTTGGTGCTTTAGAACAAAATTCACATAGAACTTACGCCAGTAAAAAATTTTTCACCTAGAAATATTTCACAAAATGATAATTTGTCTGATATTGAAGGGCCTCTTTTTCTGGGGTTTTATGTGCCAAAACCAGTTCTGAAGGGCTTCCAATTTTCCAAAAGGAAATCCCAAATGGTCGAGTGCCAGGTTGGGACAGTTGTCATGCAATAGCCTTCTTAGAGAAATGGGGCATATGGAGGGCCAAGTAATGTACACTTGACATTACGTTAAGGTGAAATTATTGATTCACGCAAGACAAAATGACAAGCATTCCATCCTATAAGCAGTTCCTTACATTTATTTATACTTTTTGCACATTTATTTACCTTCAGTCTGGTGACCTGTGCCTGTATTCATTATCCGCTATATGTAGATGGTAAGCTTCAGATTTGTCCTATGTGGAAGAATATTTTGGTGTTTATAGATGTGGGCTTCTGTTTTTCAGGTTGCTGCGAAATTTTACCCGAGCTGTGCCACACACTCGAGCCAGGCCTTTTGGATAGGACGCATAATCTGATTTCACGCGTCGATGTGAGAGGATGCCAGGGATCAAGGCAACCTGTTGTGCCCCAGCATTCAACGTTTGGTGACCCTTCTACATGTTTCACCTATTTCGCAGCTGTACCTCGGCTGCCATCTATCCAAACAGCATCGCCAGCTGTACCCACTTGTTGAACCATGCGCAAATATTGGCATGGAGTGTTCCCTGGGCTTGATGTTCTGTTTGCTCTTTAGAATTCGTAGCAAATACGCCTGTTATAAGTTGTGTTCTTAGTACTGACTTTTTAATATTTCCTTTCTCTTGGAATTCTTAGCATCATCTCCTGCTATTATATCTGTATGTATGCCCAGTTTCTCGTAGTTCTTTTGTACTTGTGTATGTAATTGAACGGAGTCATGAGGTCGGCAGAAAACCAGATGGGATGATGAAGTTAGGAAATTTGCAGGCGCAAGTTGGAATAGGCTTGCGCAAGACAGGGGTAATTGGAGATCGCAGGGAGAGGCCTTCGTCCTGCAGTGGACATAAAATAGGCTGATGGTGATGATGATGTAATTGATAGGTTTTTAACTGCTGCCTTACATCATGTTTTGTTCATTTGTTAATCTGCACTGCTGTAAAATGTTCAAGAAATTTAACTTAACTAGTGCTCTACGGCAGGATAAATTCAAGAGCAAAATAGAGCACTCATTTCAAGCACCCATTATTTTTGAAAAAGGAAAGAACCTAGGAGCGTGAAAACCCCGGTATTATAGAAGGAAAAGCTCGCTGCCCATCATAAGTGTGTTAATGTTACTTCCTTTCAGTGCAATGATACCAGTGGCGCTGGTGGACAACGTGTGAGACATGATACTCTTGGTATTCGTCAGTGTGGCAAATAGGCTTGCCACACTTAAGAATGCCAACGGTACTGCAGGTTTCATGCACACATTGGTTGTGTTACACCTTATAAGAATTGCATTTCTCGAACATGAAGGTTTACAGCAGTGCTTTGAATGACAAATATATTTCCGAATTTTCAGAATTTATGAATGGAAGCGTAATGGTACAGATCATGTAATAATTATTTTACAGACTACATGCCTATAGATACACGCTTCTTCTGATGACATAGCACCGACATGTGGTGGTGGGATGTATGTCTTTATTTCAGATTTAGATATTGCCTTCCAGGCCTGGGTTAGTTGAGAGTCCATGTACTAGAGAGAAGTAAATTAAACTAAGAATCATAAACATCAAAATATCTTGTTCGTGACACTAATATGACAATCAGCAAAGTTCTTTGTGCATTCATTTCCAAATTTGTGATATATTTTATATGACTAATTTCATTAACGTGAGAACAAATATTTGTTTATTGTCAACTCAGTTGATGTCACCTATTTGCACTCCATTCCTTTGCAGGCTAAAAATTCAATGTAATGGGGTGTTTCATGTTTTGAGCACTCAATGTTAAGGGACGCAATGGTGGCATACAACACAAAGCAAGAAAGAACAAGGGAATGCAAGTAGGACATGGGGCTTTGTAGGCAGACACTTTGTTGTGTTATTTCTAAAACTCCCTGCGGTCTGCTTGAAGCCATTGTATAACGCTTCGGTAGAATACATTGGCAGCACTTATTAAGGTGAAATGCTGCTCGAAACAACCTTTTAAAATGATTTCTGTCAGGGATTTGAAAAACAACTGCTGCATAGAGTTTTATTAGTAGATTTTAAATATGTCATTGGTTCTTGTGTAGCTGCTATATTTTTTTTAGTTATGTCCTACACAGTGGCAAAGTATCTGCGCGCACCTTAATGTACATAACAGTATCACAAGAATCATCGTGCTGTATCTTATTCAACTCGTTGTAGACCACAAAGTGCTGATATCTACCCAAACAGCATGTAAAATTATTGAAACTATGCAAAAAAATAGGACACTGAATAATTTTGAAAGATATTGCAATATCAAGTAGATATTAGCATTCTACATACCTTGAAGAGTATGTATGCCAAATTCCGTTAGTATCGGACAATGGTAAGTGCACAGTTATTTGCATGGGATTGTGAAAAAATTATTAAAGTGTACTGAGCTTTACTTGCATAGTCCCACTAAGTTTACATGTTTAGATAAATATCGGCACTTTGCCATCTACAACGAGCCAAGTTAGCACAATGCTTTTTGTGAAAATTTAATACAAATGAAAGTGCCCGCAAAGATCACTATACCTGGTGTCATTGTTTAAGACATAACTGAAGAAATGTAGCAGCTAAACAAAAATAACATATACGAAAATCGGCTTGAAGAACTCTCTAGTTGGCCTAATTTTCAAACGTCTAGTACAAAAATTTAAAAATAAACATTTCGAATAGCATTTCCCTTGAACACAAGATTTAATAAACAAAACGTGTCCCTTGCTATAGTCACGTATAACATATAGCGACCCAAAGTTGAAGGCAAGTCCTCTGGGCTGTCTTCCCTTGGGCTGCTGTTAAGCACTGAGTTTTCCTGCATTCGCCAGAAGTGCAATACGAAAACTTTTGTGAATATGCCCTAACAGGAGGAAAAAAAGTTCCCAACATTTACAAGTTGAATCCATATCTTTGTATTGTGTGTTGTACTGAATGTTTCAGCGGTGACTCCCTCGAATTATTGATAACTGCTTCAATACAGTGTGGCAATCTTTGCTAACAAACATAGCATTAGAATTGCAGTGCATAAGAATTTCTGCTATGTAAGAAATAGACTAGTGCCAGTTCTGAGAAACACATCCCCAAAAGCAATGAGGGAATAGATTTCTGTTCCACACAGAACCATGCTACAGGGCTTACAAAAGGATTTGTAGCAAAGTAATATCTGAAACAGCAAAGCATGCTCCACCAAGTATGGTAACAAATATTTCAGGGCAGCCTATCTCAGTTCTCTTACAAACTAACCATACGTTCAGCACTGACTAGCTTCAATAATGCAATGTCAGCATTCTGCTGAAGTTTACTTGCTGAAATTATTATACTTTCATTGTTGTGATTTTGCTTAAGAAGACATTCGCAATTATCACGCACTTGTAATCTCTTGTTAGTTTTGTAAATATTTGCCAATTATTTTTTCAGCCTATGGTTCTTGGTGATAGAGATATTCATTGAAGAAAGAGCTAGTACATTGTACTTAATTATAAAGGTACTAGTCATTTGTAGATTTTTGTGTTATGCAGTTGTTCTGCCCCACAGCTGTTTCTTGAATCTGAAATAATGTACTCGCCCTTTATCTTAGCAATGTACAGTGGAATCTGTATGTCTTGTTTAAAATACTGCTGATAGACCAGATAGTTACGCTATTTGTTAATTGTAAATTATATCGATGATAGTGTGGGACCATAACAGGATTGGCGTTGACTCACAACTGTGCCCAGCTACATCCACACAGCTGTACCATACAATGTACATGTGCTCAGAAGAGCTAAATGCCACAGAGAAGTAATGGCCACCAAGGCTTTTACTCGTTGTGTGTGATCTTTTATGGGCAGATTATTCGCCAGATGTAATTTATCCTCAGTAAATACATAAATCAGTTATGTGAGGTGTCTTATTTTAATGTTGCAAATGTGAAGTTCTTGTGATCTTGCTTGTTCTTATTTTGTTTCCTTTGTGAGCATGAGTGATGTAGGTTGCCTCGACGCAAATTCTAAAACTGTTTCTTCATCACTGATATTCACGAAAGTTAATTTACACATAACTTTCCCAGTTACTAATATCGCAGGCTTCGAGTTCAATTTTCTGATGTTTGATGTTATGTTTATCTACCAAGTCGGGTTTTGTCGTACATTGAAACATATCCACCCATTGCACAGTGGGCACCCAAAGTATGAATATCTGTTCTTTCTTTCTACCTTGCTCTGGTGTTTTCTTAGTTTAGCATTGGTGCAATGGTCTGTCTGCACCTGCAAAAAAGCAGCAAAGTGGCTAAATTTAAAGGTCGACGAAAGGATAAAAATACCAAGCAAAAATACCAAGCCGTATATTGAAAAGTTTGCATACAGTTAGAAGAAAATGCGACATCCCTCTATGGTGTGAGAGTTGCTTTCGGCATCAAATGAACTGCATAGCATATTTCATAGAGTACACAACAAAGTAAAATGTCATGATAGGAGCGGCTGTGGATAGTTCAGCACAGAAAATGTTTTATTTCATGCACCATTAATGTGGCTTATCATCTGCTCCTCTTGTGTGGGAACACATACGTTGAGTAGACCAGCCTCCACACCAATGTTACCTTAAGGGACACCAGAGAAAGGTAGAAATAAAAAACAGACATTCACACTTGGCTGCCTACTGTGCATTGTGTGGATGTTTTACTGTACAAAAGACTGCTGGTAGTAGATAATCACAAAGACTTTAAGAATTTAAATTAGTGTTATGTGTCAGTAAACCTTCTGTGACCTCGTGTGTCCATAAAAACCTTTTTTTCTGTATGTGCCAAGCCATAGGGAGGCTTTATGTTAGTCAGTCATGCTTGCTAAGTTAAAAATCAGAACAAGAAAGATCACAAGAACTTTATATGAGTGACATGCAAATGTGGCACCTAGTGTAACTTAATGCATTTACTGAGAGTAAATTATAGCTGGTAGCTAATCTGCTCTTAGAGGGTGACTTGTGATGAGTAAAAGACGCCTTCCTCACGTCTCTACTTTCTGTATTTGTGTCTTGGCTCTTCATGCATCATGTGTATTGTATTGTTACAACTGCATGTGTACAGACTGGGTACAGTTTAGTTATCACCTGGTCTGCTTCCTTCCTTGTCCTCATCATTCATGGCTATCTTTGTCGTAACAAAATACAGCTACCTGTGCTACATATTTTGCCAGTGTGTTTGCTTTATGGTAACTCTTGTATTGTGCTTATGGCAATCAGTAAATTGTTGGTGTCTTAAAACTTAGTGCTGAAAAAACATGTTTATGTCAACTTAAATAAAAAGTTTACCTTAAATATTGCTGTGTTTTTTGTAATATTGTCGGTTAAGATTTATGCACTATTGCAGATTGTATGAAAGAATAAAATTGATGCACAACTGTATAATATGGTGTTTTTAAGATCAATTTCAACTCAAGCTAAGAAACATACATTAGTTGTGTGGGGAAAGTGTCAACAGAGTACCATAAGGTAAGGACAGCTGTTTTTACTGTTAATGGATTATCGATTGCCAACAGTTGCTGTCTGCATTTTGTACTGCATAGATTATGTAATCTCAGTTGGAATATTGTTTTTATTGCACTTCTTATCTGTTTTTTTGCACCAGTGTAGCCCTTTGTTATATTTTACGTGTAGTTTATTTGTATAGGAGGTTAAATAATAAGTTCTAAATAAAATACGTCTGAGAGAACAGTGAAATAGGTTTAGCTTAAGAACCTTTTGACATTACGAAATTATGAATTGTGTTGGGGTGAATTGAACTTTTGTATGAGTGACATACTATTTTGGGGTGTCATTATGGTTCAGAGTGACATTGCAGTGTCATGCAGCTGCAAGGTGCATATTGGGTGTTTCTTTAAAACTGTTTGTCTTGGTTGGCCATTGATTCCAGTTTAATAGTTAAGAGAACTGTCTTGTGTTCATGGTGATTCTCTGCTGACTGATACATTTGACACTTCCAGAAGACAATAACAAGAGTGATGGAATATTCACTTTTGTTGCTAACCTGCCTTGTGCTTTTTGGCAGATTAGCTATGGATTCATTACTATTTTATGTTGTCTTTTCACGATAGTCACTTTGCACTGTCGGCAAAAGTTTTTGATTCATTTTAAGAGCGGCTTGACGCTGCCAGCCAAGAGTCGAATGACTTACATGGATTAGTTAGTTTACTCTGTTGCAAGAGTCCTGCACCACGCACTAGGGGTAACACGACCCACACTAATGGAGTCATCAGACTCGTCAAGAATGGTTACCTGACTCCTTCAGCAGTGGTCTTCCGACTCTTATCTTGAGTCGTCTGACTCCTCTAGAATAGTTAACAGACTCCCTCAGGAATAGTCATGTGACCCTTTAGTTGAGTCATCTGACTCACCTAGAATAGTTAACAGACTCCCTCAGAAGTAGTCATGTGACCCTTTATCTTGAGTTGTCTGATCATCTAGAAGAGTTAACAGACTCACTCAGCAGTAGTCTGGCAACCCTCTTGAGAGGGTCTAGGAGACTACTAGAAAAGAGTGTGCGTGAGGAGTCAAGTAACCACCTTGTATACGTCACAGATAGTCTTGGGACTCTCTGGCAAAAGAGAGTTCGGGTGTCTCCCCCAAAGTGTGTCATATATGTGACAAGTCCAGACTCTTCGAAAAGAGTAAGGGATACTCTTCTTTTCTTAGTGTGTAGAACCTAGGAGCAACCAAGTTAATACTAGCAGTAGCAGCCAGTAAGACTTGAGGATCGACAGTTTAGGTGTGCATAAGCTTTGCACGATCGAGTGGCAACCTTGCCCGTTCTTTTTTTTTTTTTTTGAAGCAGCAACTTTATCGGTAACAACGAATGCAGTGAAAGCTCCTCCTGATAATAACTAGAGACCGGATTTTAGGCAAACGCCTTTTTGTTCCTTGCGCTCCTATCCCCCCACTTTGTTATATGAGCATGAATTAGAGGTTAAGAAGGGCTTTTATAGCGTTGTTATAGTGCCTATAAATGCCTTTTGGCGTTTGTGCCTAAATGCCTATAAATGCCAATTTTCAATATCGGCGCCTATATGAACACTATTAAGCCTCAAGTTTCGCTTTCGAGTGCAGTTAGAGACCGTTATTCATGTTACGGGCAACATTGACTGTTCGGAACTCTATGGGGTTCAACCTAGTCCTTTAGTTCAACCAACTCCCGGAAAACAACATGCTAGCAGCATTGAAAATGGACGCGCCGGCCAGCATACACCGCCGCGCGGAGATTGCGCGAGCAGTTGGCGAATGCAAAACCGCGGAGAGCCGTCAAGGGAAAGGAGAGTGAAGAGCAAAAGAAGAAAGAAAAATGTGATGTGCACGCGGCTTTTGTTTTGCTTGTACTTTACTTTTTAAGGTGTTCACCACAGTAGGGTGTTCTTCTCAGCATACGAGATCATTCCCAGTGACAAGAGGCACAATTTTGAATCCAAAAATCTGGAGTTGGTGGTAGTTTGCTGTTGTTTCCACTATCTTCAAAGTGATTCTTAGACTACGTTGCGCGTGCTCTCCAAACAGATTTCTTCAAGCATGTGCACATCAAATGGGCGGAAGTGTATTTGGCAGTGTTGGGACGTCTGGCCTGTACAATTGGATAATTTCATTGTATATGAGGAAATTGCAAAGAGTTTGTACCTAACAGTCCTCATGTAAGTGCATGCTAATTTCTTAATAAATCGTAGTCTTTCTTGCATATGTTATTTGTTTTTGTTGTGTCTTAATTTAATTGCGTCAGGCAGACATAAAGTATCTTTTTTTAAATCAGTATTCCCAGCTTTCAAGTATTCTTTTTCATGCCCGTTTCACTATATGTGACGCTCGAGTACAGTGGCCATTGAACAAGAATATGAGCAGTGTGCTTATGAATGAAGCCGATTGATCGTCATTAGTCCAACAGTTTATGGGACACTTGCACGGCTATGTTCAACTGTTGGCGCCTTTGTGCCATCATAGACAATAACATTCTGTTTTTCCTATCGTAGATACGCGCACGTCTTCGTTTGAAATTATTTTCGTTTATGTAAAAATTTATGTGCCTATATTTACGACGGTGGAGGCCAAAAACGTGTTTGGCCTGCCTATTTTTGGCGCCAAAACGCGCTTTTTAATGCCTAAATATCCGGCCTCTAATATAACCTGCTTATTTTAAGAGCAGAGCTGTTTAAGCTCTTTGTTGCGCCGCGTAGTGCGAACAAAAACTGACTGGCTTGGCGATGACGGCACCGCGTGTGTTGCCGAGCCACCACCTCGCGGAGCGGCGTGTGCTTTGCCTCCTCTCAGTGCCGTGCACATGTGCCTTGACATGGGACGTTATGCAGAGGGAAGGAAAGCATGCGCGCGGCGCGCGCTATGCTTGGGAGAGAGAAAGAGAAAATGAGAAAGAGAAAGAGATTGTAGCAGCACCAACGAGGCGACGCGCAGAGCTGCGGCCGACGCCGTCCGCCGTTTGCCCGTTTCGCCGCCTTCGCGACGAACGCGCGCGGTGGGCGTTACTGCAGCAGGGCCTCTGGCGACGGGTCGGCAGGTTCGACCAGCCACGCCCGGCAAGTGTGGAGGCGCAGCTTGGCCATCACGTCACCGGTGAGGTAAAGCTCGGAGCCGCCGCGACTAGGGTTGGCAGATTGCGCAAATTAATAGCCGAATTGGGCTACTTTTTATACGGGTTGGCGTCGAAAAGTCTGAGTTGGCTATATGGATATATTTGGCTATTTTTGTCTTTAGGATTTCGGAGTCCCGAGGGCCACGTCACCACTGGCAAAACTCGGTAAAGCTCACTGCTGCTACTAAGTTATGTAGGCAATTTTGAAGGCTGTGTTTTAGGCAATGTCGGCGTTGGGAGGATGGCGTTAAGTCATGGCTGCCATGTTTTCAAGTCATTCCAGCGCTAAGCTCTCGTCTTCTTGTTTTGTTTTCGGTACCTTCTGCCGGTTCACGCATGGTTCAGTAGAAAAACGCTGGGGCTGACAGCTGTCGAGTACTTGTTCCGTGTCGGCCGGGCTGCTATACTGCAAAACTATTATGATCGATTTCAGTCGGAAAGACAAACATCATCGAACGCATTGCGACGACTTGACGATCGGCCGTGTGTTCGTGCAGGTTTTCCTTAAAGACCGTCCCCATCGCTCGTTGGCCCACAAGCTGTGAAGGCACTGCTGCCTTCTTGAGGGCGACTGGCCTATGTGAACGCCTTTGAAATTCTCAGGCTCTCCACGTGCGTACGCGAGCTCACCGTCTCCTTCTTCCCCCCTCTTCTCTCTCATCTCATCTTTCTCTTCCCTCTTTCACGTCCCCCAAAGTAGGGTAGCCGCCAGACGCATTTCTGGAACATCCCTGCCTTATATGTCTCTCTCCTCCTCTATTATGTGATTACAGAACATCTAAAGTATTCGCACGCATGTCGTGGAACGTCATCTTCGCCCGTGGTCCTTCAATGTTGATCAAGGCTTCCTCGAAGCCGATTGCTTGGTTTTTCCGCAAATCATCGCGTCATTTGTTTACCCAGTGACTTTACGAAAGAATACGCGTCGCTTTCAACGAGAACACGACGGTTTTTGATGTACATGCTCGGCGAAGCGCAGTAGTCTCCATTAACGTTCAAAACGAAATATTCGGCTCTGTGTGTGGTCTACATGTTTGAGACATCCGACTACATGAACATCATCTTAAGTGACAACTTAACAACTTTTGATGGGAAACCTCATAATCATTGTAATTCCTCTTTGTTCGTCTTACTGGTCATATGTACTTTGCTCACGAGTATTTTCCAGCTGTGAGACAAAAAGAACTGCATTCGATAGACATAATAGTTGCTTGTGGTACCCCTACGTCCATATTTTATTTTTGCACACATCGCATTAGTGGTAGAGCAAAGAGTTCTTGTCAGTTTGTAAAGGTATACACAGTGTTCTACTGACTTCATATTCTGATTTATAGTGCTTGAATTTGTTAGACATAGGGACTTAATTACTTTGTACTTAATTCATTACAGCCGTGCGCGACCCATAAAATCAATTTTGTAGGTTCCCGAGCGGAATTACATATCTTCTTTTTTTTTCAAGTCACACTGAAAGTAAAGCACACAGCCCCCCTCAGAAATGTGACAAACGCACGCATTCGGGCCTGCATTCACAAAACTTACGTACACGTTTTCTTATTGCACGAATCTTGCGAGCGAATCCCAGTTTAAATATTGCACAGTTCAAATCTTTTCGATACAAATACCACCCGGATTATTGCCAGTGTCATAATCCACGTGGAAATGAAAACTATAAACTTTAATTCACTTCTTCTCTTATGGGCCAGCAGATCGTTCTGTTGGAAAACTCAAAGGCGAATTCTAGTTACAACTGCCGCTTCTTCGCACGAGGAAAATGCGAGAAGGGTTCAAGTTTTCTCCAGAGTCCAGTGTGCCCCAAGGGGGGCTTGTTACTCAGTGTCAAGCTGCTTTCGAGTAAAAATGACAAACTGAGAGAAGAGAGAGGGCGGCAGAGAATAATGTATGTTTTATGAATCAAGCTTAGGCAAGGCATCCCTATCCCAAAATACTTGAAATCGGGCCGCGTCTTGGGCATTCGATCGTGACCAGCCGAAGCTGATCGTCGAGGTTGGAGCTGGCATATTTTGCCCGACTCTTATAGAAAAATGCCACGGGTAAAGCGAGGCATGAACTGAAGTTAGCTCAGAACGTGGCTGAATATATACCATTAACGTCATTAGTAAATCGGAACATAAATCCGTGGGCTCATTGTACCAATTAGTGGTGTACAAATCCACGTCTGAATGGCAGCTCTCACTAGAATTATTTACACAGACCTTGAGGCTAGTGTTGGGCGGTTTCATGCGGCGGAAGCAATTTTGGAGCCGGAAATACACGTTGAGATGTATTTCCATCTCACCGCCTTCAAGACACTGCAAAACTCATCAAAGTTTTGGCTATGTGTTTGGCTGCTTTTCACTCGCGAAAATTTGGATCTGGTTATTTTAGGCTACATTTGAGATCATTTGGCTATGTTTTGTTGGGCCCATCTGGCAACCCTGGCCGCGACGGCGGCAGAACTCTCGTTGATCTGTGGCGAGTTACATGTAGCCGTGACATGGGAAGACCAAAGATCCGGACCCCCGAAGAAGCCGCTCATCTTGAAGAGCGTCACGCGGCCAAGCGAGAATCTGCGCGCCGGTGGCGAGCCGATTCGGAATACCGTGCCTAGCAGCACTTAGCATTTCCTAGAAAACTTAGCCAAGCCTAGTAAACCATGGTAGAAGCTAGGTCGGTCACCAGCTCCGCTGTACTCCAGCCTTGCAATAGTGCAAGCTGCCACATCTTTTTTCTACCGCCTTCACACAACAATACGGAGGTGTTGTGCTAGCCTTGTCCCTCCATACTTTCCTCTCTCCGTTGATATTGTATTTTTCATACCGAATCACCATGAATAATCATACCATCATACCAAATAATCGAAGAATTTGTGTATGTTCGGGTCGTAATAAAATCAAAATTTTATTTCTTTCCCAGTTACAGATGTCGCCAAGAAGAGGGGACAAAGGGCAAAACGCCGCTTTATACAGCTTGAAAACTAACCGGCGCCCATTGATCACTGACAGTATATTCACGACAAACGAAAGCTCGACCTAGCTTCGTATAAGCTCAAGACTAATGGGTCGAACCAACCAGGCCGGGCCTAAAGTTTTCGGTCCCAGGAGGGTACGGGCTAAACTTGAAATGAGACGGGCCGTGCACGTTCGGGCTCAGGCGTGGCCTGGATATGAAAAAGAAAACGTCCTGCAGTGGTCTAAGTTCGAGTGCTAAAATACGACATGTTACGACTCAGTAGCTTAGAAAGGTTATATAGGTCACTAGATATGGCCAGCTCCATTTAGAAATATCATCAAAGATTTTCAGTGAACATAATAGTGATACGATGACGATGGAGAACGCTCTAATATTATAGTTCTTCCATGCATCAATAAAATATGTAAGCAGGCACGCTATGACGGTATACTAAAACGTTGATCCTCCGCGTGCGATCTGCTGCGGTACCGCGAAGTCCTACCGTATCCCTCGACTCATCGCGTATCACGCAAAGCTAAACAACTCCCTTGACAACGACCTAGGCAGCAAACGAACGTAATAGTATCCGCGAACGATCATCTGTATAAATGAACGAAGAAAATACAAAGCGCAGCTCACCGAAATCTGTTGATCGCGTGTGTTGCCGCGGCGGTGCTCCTGAGAGAAGTGATTGCTGAAACCCGTGGCGCTTTGGGGATGAAAAGTGCAAACACTGCAGCGGTATCTGTAGCAGCCCCGTATCTCGCAGTAACGGACGGACGCAAACATACGCGCTCCACCCACCGGCGTGAAAAGTCGGGTGCACCCGTCTAATCTTTGGCAGCCGCACCCAAGAGTAATATACAAAGATAAGAGAGGACACTTCATAGGCCCCTGCGGTGATTCTAAATTATCAAGGACTTTCGATCTGGGTTCGCAGCACACCTAGCGGGTGTGTAGAATGTACACAGACTCAGAGATTGGGACAGTAGGCAAACTGATCTCGAAGGCTATTTTCTTGCGATTAGAAAAGTTACAGGCCTCCAAGATTGCTTCCTTGAGAGTGCTCGTCCCGGACGCTATATTTTGAATTTTAACGCGTGCTTGCATGCATCGAGTAGTTCGTGTAAGCTGTACCGCCAGATCAGCAAGCACACGATGCCACTGTGGTTTATGCAGATATTTTAAAAACGTATGACAACTGTTGGAACAGACGAAACTTTATTTTACAGTCATAGTATTCTCACTAAGAACAAGCACATTTTTTTTTCGCAACGTTCGATGAACACAAGCACAAAACGATGGGTGCGCTGCACAATGCAAGACATGCCAATACAGCTGCCACATGTTGAGAATAAATTTCACAAAAGGAACACAGGCGACATTATGAAAAACCCCACGAAACAGTAAAGCTGCAGAAGACAGCATTAGCATTAAAGACGAAAACAACGCTCGCCTTTTGAAGCCTAACTTTCTTATTCAGGTAGTAGTTTCGAGCTGCATAGCAAACAAGGAATGAAGGCTGCTCAATACAACTTGCAGCCAACCACGCTCTCTTGCCTGTCTGCGTTGCTACTGCGCCACGCAACACAGCAGTAATTGCAGTACTTGACTCCGGACGGCATGGCCTGAAAAAAAAAAAACTTGGTTATGTCGTTCTCTGCCAAATTCGCACAAGTTTTCTCCTACGCATTCAGATCGCCCTTTCGCGAAAAGCGTCACGTGCAATTGCCCCGCTAAAAAAAAAAGCAACCTTCGATGCCGTGCATGGGCTACTGAGGTTGGAGTGTTTATTCAGAATACGTGGTAGCCACAGCTTACAAACAATCTTCTCAATTCGCAAGTTATCTCTAATTGCGCTCGTAACGAAGGCTTCAAGCAATCTGTGAACGCCACGAATAACGATCATAGCATAACTGTCTTCTTTCACACAATTGCACACACATGCATGAATTCAGACTACGTGACGGCGTGTGCCGATACACTTTCTCACGCCAAGAAAGTTTTTCTCGGAGACGGTGCGTAGCATTCCAAATTGCTGTTTTTACTAATGGAAGCAATCCACGAACATCATGTGCCCAAGTGAAGAACACAAAAAAGCTGTCGGCCCCGAACAGCACACTGCGACAAATGTCAAAGTACGGCTGAGTGACAAATAGTTAAGTAATTTGCAAATTAATGAAGGGAAAAAGAACGTATTGAAGGCGTTCATACCATAGTAGCTGCCAAGCAGACAGACGTTCAGGCAGACGAACCAGCGAGACCACGGAGGACGTTATCGCACATATTTTATAGCGTCTCCTTGCCTGATCACACCATGTTCACGATCACACCCATCGACGCCATGCTGACCATGGTCATGCAGCCCTACTGATCAACGATTTTGAACCGTCCAATCGCAGACGATAAGACGCATTTAGAGCCGCACTGCGAGCCAGTGAAAGCTACGTCTTCAGCCACATAGACAAGTAGACGTAAGTGCATAGAAAAGTAACTACAGTAAATAAACTAGTACGGTGCGTTCCCTTGGAGACAGGGAGTGTGTATTGCCTCTAGCGGGCGGCATGAGCTGCGTAGCTTCGCCGCTTTAGACTGGAGTGCCAGTATAGTAATTCTATGTTAGTCTATGGCCGCACGCTCTTGTGACAACCGGCATGGATAAGCGATGCGAATTTGGTTACCGCATTAAAATTACTAGCAGTTTTAAAGCTAAGTTTTGTTTGTCTTTCGTCGATCTCCTGCTGCTGTCTTGGACGCCGCTTGAGGGGTGCTATTGAGAGTATAGTTGGGACCGTGACACATCTGAGGCGCGCAACAAGCAAGGCATTGCGTGCTAAACCTGTTAGATTACTGTACGATATGCTCACTAAAGAACATGCACTACAATGGGTGTAAGCATGTAATCAGAGCCTCGTCTTGGATGCGGTGGGCATGTGATACACGCTTGAGAACGCACTTTGTCGAGGGGCACACCACACCAAAAATAATACTAATTGTGTAGGCCCGTTGAACAAAGAGAAGGAAAACTTTCTGTACTGTCCTACTGATCCTATCATCGAAATTGCTTGGGTTTTTGGGGCTTGCCACCGCAATGTTCCGCACTTAAAGGGACACTAAAGGAAAACAATAAATTAACTTACCCCCGTATTCAGCAATGCATCGTAACTTCCTCATTCATAGGCGGAAAGCTTTAATTTTGCCGGGGGGGGGGGGGGCGAAGCTGGGGCCTGACCAGCTTACCGAACCCCACCCATGTATGCATAAATCTATATCATCATCAGCCTGTGTTTATGTCCACTATAGGATCAAGGCCTCTCCCTGCGATCTCCTATCACCCCTGTCTTGCCATAGCTGATTCCAATTTGCGCCTGCAAATGGGAATCGGAGTGGGAGACAATTCAATTTTACAGCCTGAGTCCCCTCGCACCGCCGAGGGACTGGCGTCTCTTGGTTGAGCCATGCTACAAGCGGATTCAATTATACAGGTTAGAGAGATACATGTGTTTTGTGCGTATTAAGTCGCACCTTGTAACACCTTGTAATTGTTTGAATGCAAAAGATACAATCAAGAAATATTTTCCTGACACAAGGTCAGTTATGGAGTAGATAAGACATAACATATATAAAAATTGATATAACAATTTCTGAACACAACTTATGACTACAATTATCAGCACAACTATAATGTGATTCCATAACGCAATAGTTTCATTACTAGTCAAAGCATGCCTTATGCCACTGGTTTTGTTTATTTTCCTGAGGCAGAATAAAGGATTATAGAGTAAAAATTATCAGGTGCTCAAATAAATAAATAAGACAGCGAGAGAGAGAGAGAGAGATAAATGAGATGCGAAAGGCAGGGAGGTTAACCGGAAGATAGATATCCAGTTTGCTACCCTACACTGGGGAAGGGGTAAGGGGAGACTAAAAGATAAAGAAAATACACACACTGAGACAGGAAGATTAAAAAAAAGCAGCAAAAACACACACTCACACACAAAGGAACTCAGGAACGTCACAGTCGTTCAAACAGGGCGCTTGACCGAGGAACTTCAGTAGAGCCCTTGCCGCCTTCTGCTGTGAAGACCGTATCAGCCGGCATTGGAGTAATGAAGTCGTCGGCAATCATATTCAAATTGATTTTGCGGGAGAGTTCTTCGTGGGCGTGCAAAATTGCCAGATGGTTCAAACAGGCTTGTCCAGTCGTCGACCGCAAGTACATTTCCAGTCGCTGAAGGCAAGAAAAAGACCTCTCGGATGTGGTCGAAGAGACCAGTATGGCCATTACCTGGAAAATGTTTCGCAGATGTTCGCCCTTGCCCCCGATAAACATGTGCACGACGTCCTCGAATGTGCGCAATGATGCCGACCTTTTCTGGGTTAATATGTCAATCAGCATATCTCTGTGCAAAATCAGGCGCACTGGTCAAGGTTTGCTTGCTTGCTTGATCCTCATCCGTGGCGCTTACCCACTACGGGGATTGGCCAAGAAGCCGGTGGTTAAAGGTTAAACGGAAGGGGGAGATGGAAAAAAAAAACTACACGAAAAAGTAAATCAGGGTGAAGTATAGTGTTTATGATAATTTGGAAAGAGATTTACAGGGCAGAGACAGAATTAAAATCATTGTAATTGTATAAAACAGCACAAAAATTTTGGTGGTATTAGAATAATTTCGAAACAACAATTAGCGATTTAATGAGTTATCTAATTATTTATTTCGAAAATTAACTGGGTAGTCTTTTGTGTCACAGATATAGTCACAGAGGGCCACGCAGATGTTCCTGTGGCTAAAAGCCCATTGAAGAAGCCCCGAAGGAGAGGATATTTGAGTAGTTAGAGAAATACCCAATTTACGGAATGAAAATTCGAATTTCTTCCTCTGATTCCTAAAGCGACGACAAAATAATAGAAAGTGGTCAATGTTTTCGGGTTCCTGGCAGGTAGGAAACAAAGGGCACGGTGCCAGACCGGACCTGTGTAGGTAAAAATTTAATGGTGGGATTCGGCAGCGTAAGCTTGTTATGGAGATTTCTAATTTACGTGTGGGGCACCATTTATTGTCCCACGAAAAGGACAAATGATTAAATTCCGACATTTGGATTTTCAATTTTGTAGAATCTTGTAATAGGGAAAATTTTCTAAATCTAGCCGCAGTGACATAAGCCGAACTAGGTATATATATGACAGACATAACTGGTCCATCAAGAGATATCCGCGCAAGTGTGTCAGCCATTTCATTTAAGAATATACCAAGATGACTTGGAACCCATACCAATCGTACCAGACTTAAGTTAGGAGGGGTTAACCATTTAAATGTATTGGTTACAGTAGTGTCTGCAGATGAAGTGAGCGATGTACATACTGACAGTGAATCAGTCACTATAACCACTGTTGAGTAACTTGAAGGAAGTTTCCGCAGAGCTAAGATAATCGCTGCTAGTTCAGCCAAAATATCGGTGTGAAATCTGGAAGGCGTACTGCATAAGACCAGGATAGTGATTCGGAGAAAACACCCACACCCGCTTTCTTCATTCATTGACGCGTAAGTCGCGATCACGTGATCTATTCCTAGTTGCGTTAAATGATCTTGTAACATGCCGTTTAAGTATGTAGTGGGCAGGAGTTTGGCATTCGATGGAAATATATCGTCAAATTCAATCATTATATTAGGTAAGGGTTTGTCTGAGCAAGCGATCTCGCGTATATTAACATTTAATGGATCGAGCTCAGCTTGTACAAACAAAACTTGAGGTCGAAGTAGGCGGGACCAATGCTCATCGAAAAATGCCCTCATTTCCCTAATAAATACAAATTGTGATCTTCTCAAAGAAGATGCATTAAAAAATTAAATTATGGGGTTTTACGTGCCAAAACCAGTTCTGATTATGAGGCACGCCGTAGTGGGGGACTCCGGAAATTTGGACCACCTGGGGTTCTTTAACGTGCACCTAAATCTAAGTACACGGGTGTTTTCGCATTTCGCCCCCATCGAAATGCGGCCGCCGTGGCCGGGATTCGATCCCGCGACCTCGTGCTCAGCAGCCCAACACCATAGCCACTGAGCAACCACGGCGGGTAAAGAAGATGCATAAATCTTTAAATATGTTTTTACCGTTAGAATGCGGAATCTGCAGGGAAGTGTAGGCAGTCGTACTTCTTGATATAAAACATTGTTAGCTACAAATTTTGGCAAACCGAGACAATTCCGAATTGCCTCCAGCTCTAGAAGAACCAGGGGGTCAATTTTGTAAACTGGCCCACCAGAGAATAGCACGCACCCAAATTCCAATATCGGACGAACATACATACGATAAATCATCATTAAAGTGTCTCTGCGTAGGCCAGATCGATGTCGGCCAAGTTCGCTTATCATGCCAACCGCGCGTGTCGCCCTAGATTTAACATGATCAATGTGATTTCGCCAGCTCCGGTTTTTGTCATATATTACACCGAGATATTTGATAAAGTCAACTTGCGGAATAATTTCCTGATGATATTGGAGAGAGATATTAATTGGTACATTCAATGGAAACACAATCAAGGCGCTTTTGTTAACATTGAGCGACATTCGAATATTCGCAAACCAGGCTTCAAGTGTTCCCAAGTATGACTGTAGTGTACTCTGTAATGAGTGAATATCACTCGCAGACGCAAAAATGCCATGTCATCTGCATCGACATATACTTGTACACTACCGCACAATGGGATTGAACTTAGTAAATGTTAAACAAAGTAGGAGAAGGACAGATCCCTGGGGAACTCCTCTTGTTTGACTATATTTTGTGTCACCAAGCCACGCTGAGAACAATAAAATTTTCTATCCTTTAAAAATTAATGTATCCAATTTATAATATATCGAGGGAAATCCATGCTATTTAAAACGTTTAGGAGTATGACATGTTCTACACTATCGTAGGCATTAGCTAAATCAAGGGCCATTAAAGCTGCATACTGCCGCCTGTGCCGTGGAAGCTTAATGCGTTCCTCTAAATCGATATGGGCGCACCATATCGAGCATCCGGGTCTAAATCCAATCTGACATGGGCTCAATAATGTATTATCCGTTAAAAATGTCATAATACGAATGTGCAATACCCTTTCTATTAATTTCATAACATCTGAGGTTAATGCGATTGGTCTTATATTACCTGGGTCCAATCCTGCTCCTTGGTTTTTGAGCAGGGGGATTATTTTGCGAGTTTCCAGTCAGGAAGAATCCATGCGTTCATGAGGGAGTAGTTAACGATATCGGAGACGTCTCGTGGGGAGAGGTCAAACAATATTTTTAACATGCCTGATGTAATGCGATCTGGACCTGGAGCTGTGCCAGGGAGCAGCCGAATAACGTGCTGAAGTTCTTCCATTGATACCTCTATAAAGTCATCCCCTGATAGAACCCCTACGAAGTTTACTTGCAGCTGAGTTGTAAAACGCTCTTCTAAGGCTTTAGCGATCTTATTTAATGATTCTAATAATTCTTTTGATGATATAACCACTGAATCAATATTTATGGGCACTGGAAAGGCCTTACGAGAGCGAAGAAACCTAAATAATGCTTTTTGATTATCACTTTTCGATAAAAAGTTGTACCGTTTTTCATCATAATCCTTCGCTAAGGAAACTGTTCTTTTAAACGTAGCAGCAGCATATTTATAATTACTCCAATTAGTAGGGCACTGATTGGAAATAAGTTTCTTCCATGCAGCTTTTCGGCGTCGATAATCTCGTGCGCAATCACTATTCCACCATAGACAATCAATGCGCTCTTTGTTGATGATACTACAAATTCTGATTTTTTAATAGTACCCTTCAAAATTGCACAAAGGCTCATCGCTTTAATATCTGTTTCCATATCTGTTCTAGAAGACAAGGTTGACTGTAAATTGTTTTAAAATTTTGAATAGTCCACGAAAGTATGCGTATGTTTACTTAAAGAAATGAGGGGGTTGTTAATTTCAATGACAATCGGGCGGTGGTCACTACTAGTGACGGCATCCACCACAGTCCAAGAAGAAATGGAAATGCCTGAGCTAGCAAATGTCAAATCTAGGACAGATCGTGACTGCGAACGCACGAAAGTGGCAACTTTAGCATTTAAACATGTAAAATTTTTAACATTAGCCCAATCCCACAAACCTTTTCCAGATGAGTCTGTGCGGACGCCCCATGACACATGATGTGAGTTGAAGTCACCCGCAAGCAATATGTTCTTTTTGCAGTATGTTACTGCGACATCAAGTGGGCGTACGTTTTGCACTCCAGCGGGAACGTAGGAGTTAATTATAGAGAGCGGGGCGCAGCCCGGAATAGTTATTTCTAATATTAAGATTTCACATTCGGATGATAGGGTATGATGCGAAATTTTTGCTTTATGACAGAATTTAGACGAAATGAAAAAAGCTAATCCGCCACCTCGGGAAGGCCTATCCAATCGAAAACTTGTAATTGTTAAATAAAGTCTTGGTCAGCGGTCAAACAAGTTTCTTGTTTTAGTATAACGTCTGGTGATTCTTGGGAGATTAAATATAATAAATCTGTAGTTGCAGAAAGTATAGATCGGCAGTTCCACTGCAGTATCATTAGGCACCCTATGTTGACGGTAGACAAGCAGCCGCAACTGCTTGGTCCAGGATACTGTCTTTTAGGAAGTCCGTCCTCGTAAGTGATTCTTTCACACACTTTTTTGTTTTGGAGTTAGCAGAACGAGGCATTTTGTTGTTAGGCGATCTTGTGCGTTTAAGAACTCGAGTGTCCATATCTACATCTCGATTGCCTAGAGAGTCTGAATCGGAATGGCATTCATGATCAACCTGAGCGGAAGTCGAAGGACGTACTGAATCCACACTCTTAGAAGGAAGAGGTGTCTGATATTTAGATGATGTTGCAAGTAAGGCGGCCGTATTTTTTGCACTGTTTGTTAGTGTCTGAGATATACCAGCCAATTGCGTTGATATTACTGAAGCCAAAGATTCAGAGAGATTTAGTAGAATTATTTCTAATGCCTTTTCCATGCTTTTTCTATTGCTGCTGTAATTGCCTGGGGCAGTGACTGATCCATGCCGAATGACTGACGGGCTGTTACACCGGCATAACCCTGGGTCCTGCTCTGAATTTCTTCAAGAGCTTCTCGACGAGAGCACCGTCGCCTCTCAATTATTTCAATCACCTGGATTTCTTTAGATCTGGCAGGGCAGTTGTAGTCTGCAGCATGATTCGCATTGCATAAACAGCATGACTGCTTCTGAGACGTGCAATCGTTGGCATCATGTTCTTCTCCGCATAATCGGCATCGAGCACTCGAACGACAGGCATTAGCGCTGTGTCCGTACGGCCAGCACTTGAGACATTGTAGTGGTCGTGGAGCTAAGGGTTCAACCCTGTAGAATGGCCATGCCTTTATCTCTGATGGGCGAGCCGTCCCTGCAAATGTCGCTATGATTGTTTCTGTAGGGACGCTCTTATTGTCTACAAGTCTGGTACAGCGGTACACGGAAACTACACCTGCTGCAGAAAATATCTCCAGGATTTCTGGTGGAGTTAAGCTTATGTCCACACCGCGGACTAACTAGGCCTTTGCAGCAAGCTAGATGAGGAGGGATGAAAGATCTCACCGGCTGCGTGGCAAAGTTAGTGCATTTGAGTAGATCCTGTACACAGGTCTGGTCTGGTGAACAGCAAAGAATTCCCCCAGGTCCAAACTGTCTGACCTCGGTGATTTGCTGAAAGTGAGATGAGATAGCTCGAAGTTCTGATTGAATAGCCTTGGGGTTCTTCATACGGATAATTCCTCCATTGTTAGGTACCAAAGCCACCGGAACGCTACTGGCTCCACTGCGAAGGAACAATTCCACCGGTAGATCCTGAGGGGAATAGAAGCAGACCAGAGGGTAGCCCTCTGGCCTGGAGATGAGACAGACATCACCTTTTCAATAACCACCACTGTCTCTCAAGGGGATTAGAACAAAACAATAAAGGTAAGAAAAGTAACCGCCGGCTACTTGTCAGCAAACCCGGATGAGGACCGGATCAGGGCACACCAAGGCAGCGTCCTTCGAACTGGAACGATCACCGAGCGGCCACGTTCATCACCAGTCCGAACGAGCTTTGCTAAGGTCCTCACAGTAGAGCTATGTTATGTATGCTTCGTCTTCCTGTCCTATGGCAAGCAGTTCAATGTGGGACTTATGCTGCCATATATAAGGCGGATACCTGTTGTTTAACGAAAACAGAACTGTGTCAAGTACTTCAAAGAACCTCTGGCGGTACACCTCAGTCACTGATCGAAACACGTGAGCTGAGGAACGTTTTTGATAGCGGCGTTGAGTCTTCTTTTGCGTAGCAACTAGAACACACGGGTCCTAAACACCTACTTTTCCCGCCTCGCCATATATACGCGGGTGACCCGCTTTATTTTGGATTTAATCTGCGCCGAGTTCAAGCTTGGGCCATCCGAGATGGCTGGTCCCTTCGCGTGCGCTGGCTCCCCGCGCGCCTAGTGTTACGTTTCCGCTGGTGCGTATACGATGGAACATACGCTTCCTTTTCAGCGTCAGACGGGTTCTTGCGAAGAACCGATAAGCGAGGTGCCCACTGTTGGTTTTGTCGTTGGTGCTCATGCTGTGTTGTAGCCGGTGCCCATTGCAATGTCCGCAGTCGCGGTAGAAGCGAGCTCGACGCCTGTTTTCTATTTCTCCTTTTATTGCGACAGCAATTCTATCGACACTACAGGCAAATTTTCGCTGTCGTCGTCGCCGTGATATTGCGTATAAAGTCCGACCTACACACTACGTGTACGAGAAAAATCGCGTAACGCTGAATCATAATACTTGACGGACATTCTCTTTCCACGCGCTCAATATTCGGGTTAGTTGGAGGTCACGCGATCAAATGCGCCCATGGGGAGTAGAGCGCGCGTCTTCTCATCTAGCCCTGCCGCAGCTACGAATGACTGTGCGCGGGTGACGCTTGCGCGGCCCGCGTGCCGTATCCAATTGTTGGTAATGATTGGGGGTGCAATGATCAAGGGCGAGCAGGGATGGCTGCTAACTTCATGCGCGCTGTCTTCCTTCTTAGGCTGTTTTTTCGCGCCCCTACTTTTTCAGATCGCATAGCCTAAGTTAAGCCCTATTGCAAAACCCAGTATCCAGTATCCAGTGCCCAGTGCCATGCCTGATTATGGACCCAGTGTCGCGCGCTGGATGCTGGGACGCTGGCAAGGCGCGGCATACTGGGAGGCGCTGGCCTTGGCGTACTGGTGCGAAATGCAGCTCTAGAGCGAGAATTACGTGGCGCCTGGCAACCTTATAAATTTTTTCGAATACAAAAGACAGAGAGTGTTGTAATGCAATAAAAAAGACAAAAAAGTAAAGCAAAACAATCACTAGGATTCGAACCACCGACCTTCTGATCGCAATCCCACCATCTTAGCACTACGCCACGCCGATTCGTGTTACCGATTTATATTTTGCCATGTCAACGCGCAGACACAGTTGCAGCTTTGCGCAGACGTTTCGCACAGACATGGTAGATGCGATATCGCCTTCAACTAAAACTGACGCCTCTATCAGAAGGAAAAAGTTGTCCGTATTGCATTGTATGCCTGAAAATGCTGCAACACTGATTGGTTTTGCGATTGGTATATTAACTAAGAAAAAAGCCTTAAATGAACCGCCGACCCGAGATGTTCTAGGGGCTGTTACTGCCGATTTGACAGCCGTTTCTTGTTCTTCGCGCAAACGTAATGCAGCATTTCCATAGCTCGACAATGCTTTTCAATCGACACGTATGTTTAGTCACATATCTCCATCAGAGAAGTGGTCGGTTAATGCTGATAGCAGCCTTCGATGACAGCACATATAGGTATGTTTATAACGCGTCATATCGGTGCTCATCGCTTGTTGTGCTGACACTGTAGACACGAAAGAATGGTCTGTTTAAAAAATACCGATGGAAAGCTGAAGTACAGAGTGATTTATCCTCGTTAGACTTGTTGATTCCTCAGCCCAGATGGGCCGATAGAGTGTAGACGGTCTCGGCGGGTACGGTAGGCCTAACCTTCGGTGGAAGCGAACGATTTCGGTGTGGGTACGTGGCGAATGCGAAAATGTTTGTATTTGAGCTTCAGAACCTTTTAACTATTATTTTTAGTACACAAGGGAAAGTGGAAGTGCGCCAATCGCAGCAGCTTTGTTGTAGGTGCGATAATATCAATCAGCGGCAGGCTTCATGAGGTCCGTTCGAACACGCCTGAACGGCTGCTGGGTTTCGTGTCGACTGTACGACACTGCGAGAACTCGCAGTCATCGGTTGCGTACAAACTACTAGAAAACGAGGCGTTATCTGCGTTTGCGTAATTTCGTTCACGAATACGGCTATCCGCACATGTCAAAAGGGAAATGTACGAAGCGAAAGTGATTTGAAGTGTCGGTAATGCATGGGCTAGCTCACGCACCTTTATTTCAAGCTGCAACACCGCCGACACGAAAGAGACAATTATGATCCCAAATTATAGAGCTATTTAGGGAGAAGAAGAAGTGGCGATAGAGAACGTCTGTGTTTTCGGCTATTCCACTTTTCTGTAGTTTTTTAATATTGTGTGTACACAGTGATCGCGTCATCCTTCGGGATGGCGGGCACACGTCCGTGCAGCTTCCCGTCGATGCAGTCGACCAAACTGCTGCTCGGCCAGCTGGTGCCTTCTTTGCTACGGCCGTCACCGACGTGGAGCTTCCAGATTCGGCGGATGACTCCACGGTGACTGAGATGGATTCCGACAGTAGCAGCTTCACGCCTGTTGAATCGCGCCGCCTGAAAAGGAAGTTGCGCCGAACATCAACAGCTGGTGAGTCGACTACAAAGACTGTTGACAAACCTGGCGTGTTACGCCGGACATCAGCAGCGAGGGAGTTGCCTACAGAGAATGTTTTCTCGGGTTTTCTGTGGCTTTCGTAGCCACAACGGAGACGGCTAATTTAAATACCATTAACACAGCGGTTGACCCATTTTCGACCAGGTGATTCCGGACAAGTCCAAGAGGTCAGAATCAACGCATGGAAGAATGTCCTTACCGTAGATGTGAAATCTCAGGCGTCGGTGGACAAGCTGAAAGAAATTGGAGTGTTAGGCGGTATGCCGGTCCGCCCCTATCTCTCTCATGGAAAACGGACTTCCACTGGAGTTATTACAGATGTAGATCCTGAAATAACTGACAGTGACCTGCGGACACTCATCAATTCTACGGCCGGGATTGTCGACATCCATCGTTTTGGCTGATCACGGTGTGTTAAAGTAGTTTTTGAAACCGACTCTATCCCATCCCACGTCAAGGTGGGCTATGTGTCGCATCCTGTCCGTCTGTATGTTCCCAGGCCTGTCAATGCCACAAATGCAACAATTGGCCATGTGAGTGCTGTTTGCAGAAACGAAATATCCTGCCGTCGATGCGGCGGCTCACACCAGCATGATACTTGCATGACAGAGACTGTCAAGTGTACCAACTGCTTCGGTGCTCATGAGGACGGCTAAAGACTGTCCTATGTTGAAGAACGAGAGGCTCGTCCTGAAGAAGATGGTAAAAGACAACTCAAGTCACCAAGAGCGGCTGCGTCTATTCGTCGCCGCAAACGTCGTTCCCGAAGCCGACGCTCAAAGTCACACGCCACTAGTTTGGCTGAGCCACCGTCACAGAAACTCTCAGCTCAGGTGCCTCAACGTCTTGAGCTACAGAATAAGACACCGCCTGCTGCAGCGCCCCATGTTACCACGGTGGTTCAGAAAGATGCAGGTATATTATCCACCTCCTCTGATGTTGAATGGCCTGCTCTGTCATCCAAGGTCGTCGAACCAATGCGTCCGAGATTCCATGCCGTTCCGGAGGACAATGTGGACAAGCCGGAAGGCCAGCAGGTGAACGTTCTTCTGAAACAACTTGTACACTCCATGCGCACGCTGCTTTCAGGCCTCAATACGCCAACAGCAAGGTTGTTGTTCAGTTTTGGACGCAATTGAGCCGCTCTTGGCGGCACTGCACTAATTCGTTATGGCGCTACCACACAGCCCCTCCTCTGTGTCGATGCGCATACGTCGCAGTGTAGTTATGCAGTGGAATGCCCGAGGTCTGCGTGGTCGCCTGAGTGACTTCCGACAGCGCGTCCAGAAATACCGCTTCCCTGTGATTGTGATATGTGAACCCAACATGCCTTCTGCTTTCCGCCTTTCTGGATATGTATCTGTGGTCTCGAGAAGCTGATGAAACCAGCAAGGTGTTAGTGTGCATACGGCGAGATATCTCACACTACCGCCATGTCCTACAGCCCCATAACACGAACCACTACATTTGCTTGACGTTAACGGTTAAAGGACGGGTCTTCTCTATACTCGGCGGCTACATTCCACCCAGAGATCACATTGATTTCTCGTACCTATCTTCAGCAATCCAGAGTTGTACAGCTCTCATATTAATGTGGGCGACTTCAATGCTCATCACCCCAGTGGGGAAGTGCAGTAATGAATAACCGAGGCAAAGCCCTGTCCGACTTTATGCACTCCCAGGATTTCGTCAATATCAACGATGGCTCTCCTACGTTTCTGTGTGGCACATCCTATAGTAGCTGCTTGGACCTGACGTTTGCTTCCTCACGACTACAGTCCTCTATTAGCTGGTTCAGTGATGTGGAAACACATGGCAGTGATCACATACCAACGTATATCTGCGTGAAGTGGTTCGCACCTACTTCGTCTCATGTGCGGTGCACAGACTGGCCCACCTTTAAGACATTCGTGGAGAATTCCTGTGCGGATCTCGAGTCACCAACCCAAATAGAAGGCTTGATCACGTCCGCCCTCGGTGAGGCCACGCGGAACATATGTGCACCTACGCCGGGGTCTCCTATCGACGTGGAATTCGAGAGGTTACGCGCAGTCCGACGGCGCGCTGAAAGGAAATACAGAAGGACGAAATCTACGTACGATCTCGCCCTTTGTCGCCGAGCTCAACGACAAATAAAGCGCCATCTCGAGAAATTAGGAAGGAAGCGCTGGAGGAAGTTCTGTTCATCACTGGATCCTCGCAAGCCGCTGTCACGTATTTGGCATGTAGTCAGGAGCCTGCGTTCTCCCCCACAAGAAAGGTACCCTTTCAGTGCTCTGGCCCTTTACCAGCGTCGCACTGATGTAGAGGTAGCGGACGATTTCTGCAAGATGATTGTGGGCACAACTCGGGCAGCCTCAATTCAATTCGAGGTTTTTGCGCCACCTTCCCCCAGTGACCACTACGACTTGCTCTTTACGATGCCTGAATTAGAGGCTGCTCTTGCGTCGTGTCGCCATTCATCTGCCCCTGGTCCTGACGGGATTTCATATTCGTCTCTCTCTCACCTTGGCAGGGCTGGTCGCACTGCGCTGCTCAATTATTACAATGGCACATGGGTCACCGGTATTGTTCCGGAGCAGTGGAAGATCAGCCGCCTGGTTGCTCTCTTGAAGCCAGGAAAGACTCCTTATGAGCTTACCTCATACCGGCCAGTTGCATTAGCCAGCTGTGTTGGAAAAGTTATGGAACGAATGGTCCTGGCGAGACTCGAATGGTTTCTGGAGAGAAATGATCTTTATCCGAACATGATGACCGGCTTTCGGCGAGGTCGTTCTTCGATTGACAGCGTCATTGACCTCGTTACGACAGTGGAACATGAAAAACATCGACGCCGACTTGTCGCCGCTGTTTTCTTAGACATCAAAGGGGCCTACGACAACATCCTTCATGAAGCCATTCTCGATGCCCTAGATGACTTGGGAATTGGCGGCCGGCTCTATTTGTGGATGTGAGCTATCTCAGCGGCCGTTTCGTTTACATGTCCACGCCTGACGGAGAGACTAATCGTCATCAGGTATACCGTGGAGTTCCTCAGGGAGGAGTCCTCAGCCCAACATTATTTAATGTGGCCCTGATTGGCCTGGTGAGCGAACTTCCAGCTCATATCCACATCAGTGCATATGCAGATGACATCTGCATCTGGGCTTCTGGTACAACACGCCCACAACTACGTGCGAGATTACAACGTGCTGTGTCATCTACTTCACGATACATACGGCGTCAGGGTTTGCTATTAGCTGCTGAGAAATGTGCTGTGGTTGCATTCACGCGAAAATCCGTCTGCCGCTATCCGATCTCCATTAACGGTGTTATAATACCTTATGTCTCCCACCACAGATTCTTGGGCATTATCATTGACCGTGGTTTGTCATGGTCGAGCATGTGAATATGTTGAAGCAAAAACTTAATCTGTTTTGCCATGTTCTTCGCTTCGTAGCAGGCATGAAATGGGGCCCCACGGAAGGCTCCCTACTACGACTTTATCAGTCTCTATTTATAGGCTACATTCGATACAGCCTGCCGATACTCTCAAACTTGAGTATTTCCTGCTTACGGACATTAGAGAGCGTTCAAGCGCAGGCACTCAAAATATGCCTCGGCTTGCCACGGCGTGCCTCCAACAAAGGCACAATTGAGAAAGCCCGCGTATGCCCATTATCGGTATACCTGTTCCACGAACCACTTCGAGTATATCTACGCTTACTTACACGACACCATTGCCATCCATTGACGTCGGTTCTACATGAGCGGTCGGACAGCAGTTTCACAGTGCACTCCGCAGCCATCTAGCCCCCATAACATGAGGTTATGCCCTTCCATATGACCCCGTCAAACCACCGTGGGTGATGATTCAACCTTCGGTATGCGTGAACGTCCCCGGCATACTAAGGAAATCAATGGTTCCCGTTAGCGGACTACAACAACTTACTTTGGCATCTGGTCAGAATACCAGACCTATGTTCATGTTACACAGACGGGTCCGCGTCATCAACGGCATCGACAGCAGCTGTGGTGATACCAGCCCAGCAGATGACTCGAGGTTTCATTCTAGATCATAATTCAACTTCAACCGCTGCAGAGCTTGTGGCTATATGGGAAGCGATTCGCCACATCTGCGGGGAAAGACCTCAAGAGTGGTGCATTTTCACGGACTCAAAACCCGCGCTGCAAATTTTGAGATGCTTCCTGCGCCACACCGCATATCAGGTTCTGGCACTGCAGATCGCCGAGCTACTTTCATGCGCTCAAGAAAAACACCACCGCATAGTGTTCCAATGGATCCCAGGACACTGTGGGCTCAATGGTAATGAGATGGCCGATGCTGAAGCAAAGCGCGCCCTCAGCAATGGCCTGCGAACTGTAGTGCCGTTCTCTAGACCAGACATCACATGCCTCCTGTCGAAATTAATGAGGACTGCGACGAAAACACGTTCGCCTTAAAAGGCTGGATCCCGATATGCAATTCCTGTTCTGCGTGGAATTCCACGCCCATACATGCTTGATACACAGACTGCGACTAGGCGTCGCTTTCACGCGCAAATATTTGCACATCATTGGACGGACAGACTCCCCGGAATGTTCAGTTGTGGTGTTATAGAGACTATAGACCATGTGCTCGTGGTGTGCCCGGAGTATGCACGCGAAAGACTCACACTGGCAGCCACCTTGAGGCATTTATATAGACCACTGTCGGAGGAGCTCTTGCTAGGCGCAGGCCACAGAGTTGTCAAACAACAGAGGCAATGCGTGCTTTTTCACGCTTCTTAGGCGACACGGGCCTGGACTCACGCTTGTGATAATCATCTGTGCAAGTGTCCTTTCACCTAGTTCCTCCCATTATCATCCCCCATTGTGACCTCTTTCTTCCCTCCTCCCCTTCCCTTACGTAGAGTAGCAGGCCAGATGCTCCATATTCCGGCCGATCTCTCTACTTTTTCACATCAATAAACTACTTCTTCTTCTTCTTCTATTTAGGACAGGAGTCTGTTTTTTGTACAGGAGATGTCCATAAATTTGTTTTAAGCATTTAGTATTCAATAGCGCGTATACTCCGGCAGCGCGGCACAAATGAAACCAGCGCAGTTAAATCCAGCCACAACCAGCGCGTGTACAGCGCACAGCAGTGCACTCCAGCGTCATAGCAGTGAAACCAGCGTCTCGTCCAGTGTGACCCAGCACTTCTCCAGCAATCTCACCGGTGTCGCAGTGACTCCCAGTGACTCCCAGCGTGCGCCAGTGCCACCCAGTGCCACCCAGTGTCAAAAAAGCGCTGGTTTCACACTGGAAGGCACTGGAAGGCGCTGGTTTTTGCAATAGCGAGAGACAGGGGTAATTGGAGATCGCTGACAGAGGCCGTCCTGTAGTGGACATAAATATATGCAGATGATGATGAATCTAATTTTCGGAGTCGCGGTGAATCACATGGCTGTACGAACCGTTCGCCCCCGGTGCCAGCGTTCTTGATAATTCCAGCGTTGTCATAGCGACTGCTCGTGGTAATCCAGCGAGATATTTACAGGTTTACATAGTTCGTGCATTGCACGATGTTTGTTATTTTAGTTTGTAAGTAAAAGTTACTACAATTCATATAGGCGATATAACCAACGTACAGACAAGTGTGATGTGAGGGCCGCACTTTTTTGCCGCAATTTTGACCAGCCTTACATGGGACCGGGCCATTTTATCTCATTTTTCCAACTAGGTGTATGAAATCCGCCGTAAGCCACCGCGATCGCCTCCTCTCGTCGTCTATAGTCGTGTAAAACTTTAGAAGGCAGCGGCTTTTGCCCCTCGAAGGCGGATGCACACGAGCATCGACCAATGGGCGCGCACTCTAGACTGGCGTCGTGAGCCGAACGGCCGGTGACCCCGCCGACGGAGAACATGGCAGCCGCGCTTCGAGCTGGGCCGAGTCGCATCAGCGGGACTATTATTGCGATAGCAATTATATGGACACTTCAACCGGATTTCTGCCGTCGGCGTCGCCGTCGCCGTAGCCGTCGCCGTCGCCGTGAGGTTCTGTATAGATAAAATCTTCACCGCGCGCCGTATGCCCGAGCGGAAGCGTGCTGGGACGCGCGCTATCACGGAGAGCGAACGCACTCAATCTCCCACGCGCCAGCAAGGAAGCGGGAAGCCAGCGCCGAAGGGGTGGGGGGGAGGTGGGGCGGCGCACTTTTCCTCTGCCAACAACCGCGCTCGTCGCTCGCCGCACCGTCTCTTATCTCCACACGGCTCTGACCTTTATGATCTATGCGTTCGCCGCTCAGTTTCTGTTGAAGCGATAGACCGCACGTACCTTCGCCCGCTGCTGGGGCGTATATATGCGCTTGCTGCCAGCGTTTTGACAGTCGTTTTCTGCAGTCATTCAGTGTGATCTATTCATGTTTGTTTGTGCGCGCTCACACCGCTTGCTCATTCAGTTAGTAATAGTCGGGCCACATTTTCCAACGCACGCTACACATGTAATGCTGCCCGGATCGGCAGTGCAGCGCTACAGGTGTGTCCCTTCGCACGCGCGCTGCCCACGGGAAGCGCTTCTCATCAACACCACCGTTTCACACGCGCCTTCTCGTGGTCATCGAGTCTCTCTTCATGTCGGTCTACTTACGCCGCAGCACACCTGCTTACTTAATCAGCTCATGTTTACTACAATTCATATTGCTACCAAAGCCGCTCACCTTACTTCGTATGACATTGCTGTGTTGCTATCGCATTCATTGCTTCGCCCTTAGGGCGAAACTGTGACATTTTTTTCTTTAGTCGCGGTAACAATCGGCTGCTCTGCTTCACTGGTCAGGGCGGGGCCTCTCCTGTCTTCTTAAGTTGTAACCGACTGTTATTTTTTTTATAGTTCGGACGAGCGAAAGTACGCTGCGCGGGAAAATTCGCAGTGGAGCGCAATCGGAATCAGCGCTGAACGCGATTACTTGTCGGTTGGATTAAAACAAAAATATTTGCTTTCAAGTTGGGGGTACGGCTCTTGCACGGATATATACAAGAAGAATCTTCCTTCGTGTAATTCTCTTATGCTTCACTATGACTAATACTGCTTCGCCTTTCCGGCTAAACTGCAGCCTCTTCTTTTTATTCGGAGTCCTATAGTAAAAGCTCTGCTGCGCATGACTGCTATTTATTCTGATTTCGAGTGAATCCGACCTGGGGTGCTATGCGGGATGCGCCGAGTTTCTCGTTCGCACGAGTTTTACCCGAGTTTGCTCGATGGCAGTCAATGAACGGAGATAGCAAGGAACGTGCAAAATCAGCAGGCAACAAGAAATGTCGAGATAAAGCCGCGCATGACAACATGAGCGCACCCTGCGCGGTACAGTGCTTCCACGCTTCAAGCACAGAAGACTGCGCAACGAAACGCCCTACACTCTAAGAACAGTTGCACTCTTTGGGGCGTATTTTTGCCACAGAACAATAATCGTCATCTGACTTGCGTGGCTTTCCTTTTTAACGCTGTGCGCCCGGCACTTCTCGGTCACGAACGACAAGAGCGACATCAGCGGGACACAGCGTTCTCAACAGGAAAGTAGCAAGTGCAGAGTTTTCAAGATAGGAAACGCAAGCAAGACAGATGACGATTATTGTTAGTGGCAAAAATGCACCCCAAAGGGTGCAACTGTTTTTGAGTGTAGCGCCACGTATTGTTACCACCGTATTATCGCAATTTAGCAATACCGTCACTGTCCCGCTGTCTATCTGCACACTTGCCGTGAGCCGCTTGCCACGCCTTTCTCGGGCGCGTCAAGGGTGTGCCTCTCTTTCGGGCATTATCTGTCTATCCTCCGTCGAATGCGAACAGAGCACATGCGGTGCATTCTTGCACCTACACTGTACCATAGTACATTAATATATAGTAAATAAAATAACGAACGTTTTATTTCTTAAAGTATCGTTTTTTCGTTTTATATACTATAAATTTGTGAATGACAAACGGAGATCGAGCTAATTGTTAAATATTGCACTTTCTTGCCGCGAGTGACGACAGTGAGGCGAAAGCTTACAAGCCGATAAATTCTAGAGGGTCGCACGCACGAGGGAGTTCATACGGTGACAAGTAGCCAGAGGCGCTGGAGTGCTATTCTCGATGAAGTCAGTCATGCCAATGATCTTACCATTCCCGGTCCATTAGGGAAATGGCAACGCAGCGCCGCTGCATGGCTAGTCACCCCAGGTGCTTCACTAAGGCCGCTATTAAGCCCGCCGCTTTACCAACTGAATCGACACTGTAGCCATAGAAACAGGAGAAACGGCTGTTGCTGCAAAGCGGCTGTGCGATATTCTAGGGTCCGTAGTGACGCAGCACAGTGAAAATGCGCCAGTTTATCTGCGTGGGCGAAGCCTCCGCGATGCATTGCGATGAACAGAGCACTGCCCAGCGACGCATTTCATCGCTTGTCATCGCTTGCCCAGTTAAGGCGCCTCCGTGCGCACGTACGCAGATTTTGAGTGTATTGTTCATTCCAATGTGCTTGGCGATTGCCTCTGCTGCTGAGCTAACAGCGATCGCAGATGGTTATCGCAACGACAGCGCAGTAATCGCATTTTTGCAGGTGAGGACTCTTGTGTGCAGTTAGGAAATTAGACTTCGAACGCAGGATCGTGCTGCGACTGTTTAGTGTGCCTTGCTTATTATGAAGAAATGCCATCGCACTGTGTCTAGAAAAGCGAGCGTTTGTTGATGTTGACCGTGCTTGCGACACTGCGGCTCCGATACATCAGCGATGACAGAGCAGCCATCTCAAACGACAGCATCGATACGTTGTTGGAAAGCACTAGGCACTGCTCAGTATCGTCGTCCACACGGCGCATCGACGCCTTGTAAGCAGCTACACTGGCGTGCCAATAATTATTTGCTGCGTGCTAAGTCGCCAAAATGCGGACAATGAACCGTGTTGTGGGGCCATTGCAGCTTAAGAAAATAGATGCACACGCCAGCGAAAGTCGCTGCTAGTTTTTCATAGTGGAGCTCAGTACATCACCGATGAAAGTACCTAGTGCGTGTTTTATTTCGGCGGTGAAGATTGTTGATGCCTCTCAGTCCCGCATCACGTCGCTGCGTTGCGGAAAATTAAGTTGGGCGTGGCCCAAACGTAGTAGGCGCGCGCACAAGAGTTACATGCCTCGCGTGGAGCGTGACCTATGCTTTTGATTGACAGGCGAACTCGTGCCAAACTCGTACATCGCGAACCCCCCTCGAGTTGAACTCGCGAACGTGGCGTCGGTAGCAGCAGCCTGTGTCATCGCATCCAGAGGCAGCAAGCGTCAATATGACCGTCTGGACCTGTTCACCTACATGACCGACGCAGAGCTTCAGCGTCGTTTTTGCCTTTCCAAAACGTCAGTGTGCTGGCTTTAGGACGAGTTAGGAGAAGGCCCTCGTCTGTGGAGACAGCGTGGCCGGCAAGTTATGCTGTCCGAGCACAGACCGGTGTGACTAGGCTGCGGAGGAAAAGTTCGTGCGATCGCTTCGGCTCCCTTCGGCTTCAAGCGCTGTTCGTCCACCGAGCCCCAGCTCCAGGCCAGGTCCGGCGGCGTCATCGATGTACTGGGGCACCTGCGAGCTCCTGGGGTTCAACCCGGACCAACCAACCTGCTAAGGTAAGTCATCACATTATTAGGAAGACTCAGAATGGACGCCGGGCTGCCTTCCGGTGCAACAGGTGCCGAAAGCAGTTTTCGCAGTTACGCGGTACCACTGCACTGCACGGGGAGAGAGGCGAAGGAAGTTGCTTCGCCAACACGGACCGCCTCGGCCGTCCGAACGACCACCTCTCCAGGCTGCAAATGATTTGGCTGACGTAGTACGTGAGCAAAAGCAAATACATATGCTGTTATATATGCGAATACATATGCATATGCGTATGCATTGCATATGCGAATACATATGCAAATACATATGCTGTTATAAATACATATACGAATATGGCTGTTGAAGGATGACCGGTGACGTGTTCCCCCTATCGAAGCACGCCATCGCCAACTGGAGGAACTACCCGTGAGGTCGCGAGGCACGAGCTGCTGGCGCGACCTCCACTCGGTGGCCCCGGGAAGATAACGCAAATTGACGAGTGCCTTCTTCGCGTCGAGCAAAAATACAATCGAGGCCACGTAGTGACGGGCGTCAACGTTCCGCCGAGCCGCCAAAATCACGGCGGTGTTAAAGACAGTCTGCGCGACCAAAGGGGTTCTGCGACTTTTCAAGGTCTACCGACGAAAGGCGGCGACGCTAGGCGCCATTATTGCAGCCACTGTTCAACCGGGGACCTTTATTCATATTGACGAATTGGCCGCATACAACTGTATCCCAAATTTAGTGGATGCTAACGGGCTATGCATCAATCTGCATTAGAAGACAGTCAACCACAGCGTGAACTTTGTGGACCCCATCACGGGCGTTCACATGCAAAAATTAGAAAATCGTCAAAAAGTGAAGCGCCACCTCGTCAGCGCAGGTACAGGGTAACTGCACCGATGCTGGAGTCCTTTCTGGGATGGATGTGGTGGCAGTCAACAACCACGTACGCTGCAAAGACCCTTTGTTGCTTTTGTTAGAATCCACGGATCCCTCGGGCTACCCAGTATAACGACTCTTTCCTGCGGTTGTTAGAAGCCATCACTCGGCGCTAGCCATATGAAGGTGCACCACAAAGTTAAAGAAAATTAACGTAGTTTTCTTACCCTTGTATGAGTGCTTTCCGGCATTCTTGTGTGCTTACACGGTAAGCGCGTGGCAAACCACTTCTGCGCTAGTCGACGGTCACTTCGTCTCGCCGCCGCACTTTAGCGCGAGCAACGAGCGATCCGTTGAAAGCTCAGTGCGAAAACCAAGCGCACACCAATGTGCGCTAGGAAATGCTAGCACAAGGACGTAGCGAGCCGCGCCAATCCAATCCGGAGGAAAAAAGAGGGCGAGCGTCCCCTCGTGGTATAACGCAAAACGTATTAAACTACGAATTAGTATACTACACATTCAATGTACATCTTGTAAACTTTAAAATGCTTATAACCCACGGTAATGTGACTAATATCATTGTACTAAATGCATTTATTTTATAACTTGCTTGTGCCTGTAATGCAGTCGGTGGAATGACAACAAGTGAAAGAAGGCACGACCATGCACCGACCGTATCATCGCGTGAGCCCGAGTTTGTCGACCGCCCATATGGCAAGTGAATCTAGATAAACCAATAAAACTGAGGCGTGCCGACGGACAAACTTTGTCTTGTTACCATTAGTTCTTTCATCCTGGGCTTCGCCCGAGCTCGTGAAGATCCCGAGTTTCGCCAAACTCGGCGCATCCTGCATAGCACCCCTGGCCTCACTTCGGTTACGAAGTTCATTATATAAATTTATAACATCTGTATGCACGTTGCGGTGTTTCCATTCGCAATCAATGTTGTAAATTAATATAAGATTTTTTTTCATGAGTCGCTACCAGTTACCTACTGGAAAGAGAAGCAATGCTGGGACACATATAATTAACGTGAATTTCATACATCGTCGACAAAAGATTCTGCCGAAGGAGTCACTGAAGTCTGCAGGACTTTTTCAGTGTCAAAAAGCGTACAAAGGCCAGTTTAACATACAGCAACATATTCATTCTCTAGACATAGGCTATCCATATCATTAAATATTTGTTAGTTGGATACGTCTTTAAAAACATGGTAAACTTTGTCCTGTGTACACATGAAATATATGTGTCTGTGCATGGTGTTCACACTGGAAATTAATTAATAACAACATGTCGAAGTGAAAAAATACCGATGAGGTAGCCGCCGTTGCGCCTTCTAATGCGATTGTTTTCCTATTGTTATTATTATTATTTGATTTGAAAACATATACACAGGAAGAGAAAGCGAGAAGCAAAAGGCTGGCAACTGCCACCAGAAGGGCACACGCTATTGTTAGGATTCTCAGAAATAAAGCGAAAGTAGAATAAAAGCCGTGCTCGTCCGCGTCAACAATGATGTAGCGAGCTTTTCGCCGCAATAACATTTGAAGGGAAAATGTACCGGCACCTCCAAAGAAACCTTAAACGATTTGGGTAACAGGACTCTGGTAATGACAATTTAGGAGCGGGGAAGGGGGGAGCTCGAGCCCCGAAGCCCCCCCTAGTCGGCGCCTCTGACCTTATTCTGGAGTGAATTATCTATGAATTATTCCGGAGCTCTCCACAACGCCGTGCCTCATAATCAGAACTGGTTTTGGCACGTAAAACCCCAGAAAGAAGAAGAAGACCTCATGCTTGATTTATTTACGCACGCCTGGTGTGACCATTCCGAGGACGCTCCTTGCGTTTCTTCGGCGCGTTCACGATCGGCGTCATTTAGATCAGTCAAGCACGGGCTTCCAGTTATGTGCATGTCTGAACACTGAGGTTAGACTGATAAAGTATTCTTAGAAAACACTGCGTCCGTTAATTACACTATAATAGGTCATTATTAGAAGAGGAACTGAAGCTCAAACTTATTTTTTTTATTTAGTGTGGTAACCCAAACGTCAGCACTTCAGTGGGAAGTCACGACTTCTAATGTAATGTTTTATATTTGGGCCACGTTGGCTTAGTAAAAGTTCACGAAACTTGCCACATTCAGTCTTGAGCTCCTGTAGAACACATTGTAGTCAATCTTTACCGCTAATAATTATCTGAGACCTAGAAGACACTGTCAAAATCCATGACGTCACGGTTAGGTGGCGCGGGAACTTCGAGGTGGCGTGGCCACTCGCCTCTGTGTTTTTAGTTCTTTCTGGCTTACGAAGCGGCTTCTCGCGGTAAGAGTAGCGTTTTCGGTATTGTAGAAGGGTAATCTACTGAAGCAGAACAAATCATTGTTCCCTTTAGTGTCGCTTTAAGCAACTGTTGCAGTCCAGCTTTCAACGCACAGTTCTTCGCAAGATGAAAATGCTATAAAGCGGTTAGTTAAGGCACTATCAATGAAGACAATGACGTACAGTAGCGCAGGAAAATTTATGCCGAAACGAACAGACATGGACATACTGCGGACAAATATATGAAGTGAGGTAGAGCAGGAGAGTGGCAAGTTGGGCTAGTTTGTGGATGTCCATCTTGTGGAGTCTCACACATGCTATTGGGACAAGGAACGACAACACATTAGTGCAAACGATCAAAAGGGTATTTATTTCTGTTTTCATACACTAATGCACGCTAGGCCAAATTACTCCGCGGATGGGCACGCGACAAATCGAGGAGGTCCCACTCATTGCGACCAGGTAGCGAGCGAATATGCTCGCCCGCATGCTAGACACCGACGCCTAATCGTTCACGTGTACGTTGACGCGAACGGTGGCGCATTCGAACGATCCGTGTTCGGCGATTCCGGTGTCGTGCTGCTAAGGCTTCACGGGACGGTCCCGCGAAGCGAGTTGGTGCACCCGAAGCGTCCGCGCTGCTCGCCGACCCCACGCCTAAGAGAAGCAGACTTCTCCCTCTTGTGCCAAGGTAACCGGTTCCCCGTGAAGTGGCGTTAGCAGCTGAAGTCACTAGAACCTGGAAAGTACCGCAACCGCCGGAGCGCGCCCAGGCAACACTGAGCTGTTTTTCCACATTTGGTCCAGCGTCTCTCTCGGGCGGAAGCCGCTCATTATGTAGCTTCGCTTTCAGCGATTTAGATTATCGCAAATCGACAGATTTTATCATCCTTTACATAAAAAAGTTGTCGCAGTTTCACCTGAAAGGCGAAGCATCAATTGCGATAGCAAATTTGTAGAGAGCTATACGGAGTAATGATAGTAGCTTTATCAGCTGTATAAACTTGGACATGCAGCTGCACCGGCAACACGTAGAACTGTTGTCGACGCCGTCGGCGTTTTGCCCGCGTTCGCACAAAATGCGTGCGGCGTTGGTGACTGTTGCCGGAGCCTCTGATATAAATACGCACTTGGTGCCGCAGCTAAACGTCGCCTCCCTTCCCTCCCCCACAGTCGTTAGTGTGCGGAGACTTCAATGCCGCACCGTGGCCTGGGGTATCGCAGTAACACACCTAAGGGCACCCGACTTTGGGACCTCACACATAATCACCGACTCACCCCATAACAGATCATACCCAGCCTAGTCGCAGGGAACCAGTGCCGAGAGAGACACTTGCCCGGATCTTACATTCACGAGAGGGCTCCAGGGTGAGTGGCTGAACACTGGCGAGACGCTGGGTAGCGATCATCACATTCTCTCATCCGCATCATTCTCACAAGTTATAAACGTCCTGAAAAGAAAACTTGCATCACAAATTGGACCAAACTCCGCAAAATTCGCAGAGATCGAGCCACAGGAAATGAAAGCCCCAAAATTACGCCATTTGGCTCAGTGATTTACGCAAGGATTTAAATAAAACCACTAGCCGCATAACCACTACAACCAAGACCCCTGAGGTTGACCCGCATCTCCTACATCTGTGGAACGCGCGCCGAGGTCTCACGAAACGGTGGAAGCGGCAAAAGCTCAATCGGAAATTGCGCCTCAGAATATCCCAAATCACGATGGCAGCCCAGGAATACGCAGACCAGCTGACCAGTGCTAACTGGCATACCTTTTGCGGTAGGCTAAATGGTACGCTTGGCACCGCGAGAACCTGGACCATCCTTCGGTCACTAATAATCTGAGAAACACGAAACCCCATAATAACCGGCAGCTGCAAATACTCCTCCACCAGTACGGAGGAGACGGAGGCAGGCTCCTAAAGAACCTTGAACAAAGATACATCTCCCGTGGACTTCAGCCAAGCTATCCGGACTATCCGCATACAGAAGAAAATGATCAATTGGGCACTGACATAACTCTCCAAGAAATCAAAGCTGCACTAGCAGAGATTCACAGGAACACGGCGCCCGGTGAGGATGGGATACGATACACTCTACTGCGAAATCTTCCGGATGAGCCTGGAAACGCTCTGCGCAATGTACAATCAGCACTGGCACGCCGGCACTCTCCCTCTGGAGTGGCGACGTGCCGAAATCACTTTCATGCTCAAGCCCGGGAAACCACTCTCCATCGAAAATTTACGGCCTATTTCCCTCACATCGTGCATTGGAAAGCTGCTTGAGTATGTAATCCTAAAAAGGCTCCAACCTTTCTTGAAGATGCCAAATTTCTCTCCAACACACAGTTTGGATTTCGCCCCCATTTGTCCACTCATGATGTTCTTCTTCAAATCAAAGAGGATCTCGTTGACCCCCCCCCCCCCCCCCCCATCAGGGCGCATACGAGAGCTCTTTTGGCACTTGATGTCAAGGGAGCTTTCGATAACCTTTCCCAGGTCTAATCCTTGAGAACTTGGCTCACTCCCACTGTGGCTCCCGCATGTACAATTACGTACGAGCCTTTCTCAAGGACCGCGTGGCCACAGTGGGAATGGGCCCATACCGATCATCAGACATTGAAATTACCGGAGTGGGCACACCTCAGGGTTCGGTGCTCTCGCCGACGTTATTCAACATAGCTATGGCGAGGCTACCTCGGTTCCTGGAGGAAGTCGAGGGGCTATGCCACGCGATATATGCGGATGACCTGACCCTTTGGACGAGCACCGACTCGGACGGAGAAATTCAGGATCGCCTACAGAGGGCGGTGGATATAGTGCAAGCATACCTCGCGAATGGAAACCTCGAATGTGCACCACATAAGTCAGAATTATTAATAATGCGATCCAGAAACATCTCCGAAACGCCAAGCCCAGTGATTGAAGTCACATTCCAACGTAAACCAATTCCGACTCCACAAGGGTCTGAGTCCTTGGTTATCACCTCCAATCGAATGCCAAGCTCACTTCACGGTAGATCTCCTTGGACGACAGTACGAGCAAATCATAGGTATGATGAGGCGCGTCAGTAACCGCCGCTCGGGACTTAAGGAAGCCGACATGCTACGGTTGGTCAAGGCATGCATTATCAGCCGTCTAACCTACCACCTTCCATATCACAACCTGACCCTAACCCAGACTAACCGCATAAACACCATCATAAGGAGAGCCGTTAAACAAGCGCTAGGAATTCCTCTATATGCTTCCACGGAACGACTACTGGCTCTAGGGTACACACACCATCGAGGAACACATCGAAGCACACAGAATGGCACAACTCGAGAGATTAAGGACTGACCTCCACAGGCAGGCATTTGCTATCAAGGCTGCTACCCACAGCATTCACCCTGTACGCGAGAGAAAGTCCCGTCCCCTCAACATCGGAACCTTACACACCATAGCACCGATACCACGCAATATGCATCAAGAGTACCATAAAGGTCGCCGGAATGCACGTATTAAATACCTTCGGAAATTCCTCAACACCCAACCGGAGGGCACCGCCTATTTATTATACCGACGCTGCCCAGTACACTCTTTCGACCGAGAACAAAGAAAAACAAGTGTCGGTGGTGGTGGACGATCAGGGTGATATCGTATCCTCATGCAGCGTCCAACACCGGGGCTACACTCACGGGGGAGACGGTGGCCATAGCACTCGCCATCAACATCGTCACTCACAGGAAAAGATCACTGAATCACGACCACATAATAACAGACTCGCAAGACGCATGTCGAGCCTACCTCAGGGGTTATATACCCCAGGAAGCTAACCGCGCTCTCACCAGCATACGCAAACTCCCCGCAACTCCAGATCCCTCAATACCACGCATCAGGCTGATTTGGACACCTGGTCACGCCTCACTGTCGGGCAATGACCGCGCTCATGCGGCTGCCCGAGAGCTAACCTGCCGGGCCCCTGGCAGTGAGGCGACCAACCCAGAACAAGCCTCCCACAATTGCCCAACGCATACCGTGACACTCTAGACTATTACAGACTAGGGCGCTTGCGATATCATCCTCCACCCAAATCCTTCTCGAGGTATGAAGCCGTCTTCCTGAGGCCGCTACAAACCAACTCGTATCCTAACCTCCTCCTTCTCAACAAGTCTCCCAACCTTATACCCCACCACCAGGGCGCGGTGCACCACGACGACTTTCCACGTGACGATGGAGTGCCCAAAACTACCAACTGATACCCCCATTCTAAAATCTCCCCAACCAACATATGCGCAGGAGGTGATCCTCCGTCGCTCCGAGCCTCAGGTCTGGCTGGCCCTGATCGACGAGCAAGAGCGGTGGCGGCAGCCATTGGGCCCTGGACTAAGGGCCCAACCAATTCATCCTTTCACGTTATAGAAAGTTTTAAAGTTATTTCTTCTTCTTCCTTCCCTCCCCCCCCCGCCCCCCACGGCCTTCGCGCGGTCGGAAGAAGGCGCGTTTTGCTCTACATATATGGTGATTGTAAAGGAGAAAAGAGAGAACGCCTACTTCTGCAGCCCTAAGGGAGCACGGCGCAGAACGCGCGTTTGTTCTCCACCGTGGCTTCACTCCCGTGAAAGCGCGCGTTCCTCGCACCCTTTCACTCGCACATACAGCGTTCGGCGGCGCGTGGCGACGATTTAATCTCATTGACGTCATACGGAACCTCATGGCGGCGACGGCGACGGCAACGGCGACGCCGACGCAGAATCTGCTTTGGAGTGTCCATATAATTGCTATCGCAATAAAAGTGAGATGGTGCATCTTCTATGCGTGCGAAGCAGACAGATAAGTGCGATCGGAAGATTTTAAAGGTGCCAAATTGCATGCAGCGAGACCAGCGAACTTGCGCTCGAGCTGCCGTTCTTTCGTTTGTTCACCTTCCCGATAAGTTTTGTGCTCGTTAGGAAGCTATCCAAGGAGTATGCTAAACTGCTTGCAGCCGCATAGTTAGGCAACATTACTCGCGCTTTGAGCATTTTATGCGTCGCAGGCCTGCGTGAATCTCGGGTTTGTTTACATTGACTGTTTTACCCTCGTAGCTATAGTAGCCATTCGACGCGTTGCAGAAAACGCGAGCAGCTCTTCATCGGGTTTTCTAGGCTTGCTACAGTGAAGAACGGCACGATGGCTGTCGCCGTGGACCCTGCGAAATCCACAAACAAAACCGTGTTTCGTTTAGCTAGATACGATAAAAATAACATGTACTCGAAAAGTGAAGCATTCAACTGTGCGCCAGTCGCTCTAATGCAAAACGAACCTGATGCTCGTGTGTCACGCAGGATTTTTTAGGCTGACTACGTATCAAGCGCTGTCACGCATTGTTTTAAGCAAGTATGTAATTGCTTTTGAACGTGGCTGCTGATTCACTCGCGCTCAAACAATTGATACAGAAACGATTGATACAGATCGACTTCGTCGAAGATAAACGGTTCCTAAGTGCAGCAAAAGGAAAGATATGCTAGAACAGATTATCCAGGTCACGTTCCCGTTGTTTGAAGCAGCAATAAACAACACATACGGGAAAATGTATATTTTAAGATTCGATATTGACAGATAGACAGTCTATATTGCAGTGATTTTCTCGCGACATTGTGTTATTTTTCACACAGTCACCCGCATTCCGGCACTCTTCGAGCCACATTTTTCTCGGTTCTGCATATTTCTGAGCATCTCGATACTCGCTTTGTTTGCGCAAGGCGAATCGCAGCCTTCAATGCAAACGCGTGAAGAAGCTTCGATCTCGATCACATTATATGGCATTTAGGCAGTTCGATGATACCGCAAAGGTTCTCAAATTTGCGATATCATCAAATTCACGTTGTGGGAGTGAATTCATCGTGCTTTATTCGGTGCAGCCAGATGTCACGGCGCTTCCTGTCAGTCCCTTAAATGGGATCGCGAAAAGAGCTTTCCCGGACTCCCGGTGGTTGCTGCACCCAAAAGCGTAGCACCCGGGCATTTCCTTTCGTCTCGTTTTAAGTCTAGGAAAGTTCCATGTGCCCTAAATTACACAAAATGCAAAATCCGACCCCGTCGATGGCTCATACGCGCGGCGTGTGCGAGCGATGCATTTGTCTGCTTGTTCGCTCCGGGCGCGGTGGCAAACTATGGCGGAAAGCGGTCACGTGACTGCCTCTGACCAATCGGCGGCGCGGAGGCGAAGAGAAAAGGTTGGGGTACTTTCCAGGTTCCAGTGACTTTATTAGCAGCGCAACACCTGCGCCATCTCTCGCAATACGCCGCAAGCGCACTGACCGCCGCCGCCGTAAAGCCACGCGGCGAAGCTGGATTACAGGAGATGGGGACCATGAGGGGAAAACAACATCAGTGAAGTGTGAGAGTCGCGCATCCCCGCAATCATGTAAAAGGGGGATACTGCGCTATAAAAACACGGACAACGGAAGTATAAGTGCTATAAGTAGGTCCTATAAATGACCTACTTCCAATGGCGCTGCGTTCATCACTCAAGATTATTTCGTTGTTGTTGCAGACAACCTCTTTGGCTAGTTCCCACGCCTCTTTCGGATTCGTTAAGTCTTTTAACAGCGGAGCTGTTTAAGGTTGCCGTTAGTCTGTCCGTCGCGGACAAAAATTATGGGCCGATCCTGGCAGTAGTGCAGAAAGGATCCAAGTGAAAGGATCGAGAACCCTGCAGCGAGGACCATGGCCTTCTCAGCGAGCAGCAGTTCTCAGTCCATGAAACGTTCCTTCATGCACTGGAAGGTTTATTGCTCAATTGAGGGTGACCAGGCGTATGTGTTGGAAGCCACGGAGGAGGACGAGATGCTTTCAGCGTATATGAAAACATCTACTGGAAAGGCACCAAGGGTGAGGTGGTGTGTGTCCTCACAGAGCCTTACACAAAGGACAAACAAGAAATAAGGAACCAAATTGTACAAACATTTACAGTCAATTACCATAGGCCTAAGAGAGTGAAGGCGAAAGCCTTGGCGCTTAAAGGGATACGGACACAAAAGTTGACGGGTGGTTTTTTGCGTCGGAACAAAAGTTGAACTGCTCACAATGACGAATACAACAAGCTGCTTTGAAAAAAAATAACGAGAAACATCTTTTTTGCGATTTTCCGTTGCAGCTTGCTTCCAATTGCGGCCGCCGGCAGAAGGTGAAATTTGACGTCACAACACCCACCCGCGCGCGCGCGCAGTCAAGGTCGGTAACAGCCGTCACAGTGTTTGCGGGGGTGTCGGTCCCTTGCAGAATTTGTTTAACCACTTTCGGTGATCTTCGCACGTGGCACGTCTGAAACATTATCCCCGTGGGCGCTCCACGCAGGCGGTGCGTCTTACATGCGCCTTCCCGCGGTCGTCGCTCGCTATTGACGCGTTCATCGCGGCGGAAGGAAATGCCCGGACATTGCTGATAACAGCATCGTCGCTCGTAACACGCCGTCGCACACGTTTCCCAGAGACGAGAAGGTGCGTTGAATTTGGATACCTGCCTGTCAGCCATCACGCCCAGCCTGGAGACCTCTAAAAATGATTTCATTAGTGCGGACCACTTCGCCGAAGATGATTATGTGACCTGCCCGGCTGTGCTGAAAAGCCTTGGCATGCCGCTCACAAGGCAACGCCTAAAGCCTGACGCTGTGCCATCGGTCTTCTCACGAAAACGCATGGCAGAAATGATCAGCGGCGCGTTTGAAAAGAGGAGGCGAAAAGATGTCGGTACTGTTTTCGTTCACTGGCAGCCTTCTTGAGCAGTGTGAGGGCGAGGCTGGGGTGAGATGCCCGAGGCTGGGCACGAAGGCAGTAATGCCTTTAAAAATTTGGGCAAATAGTAAAGCAGTACAAGGCTAGCGAGTGCGAGCGCGACCCACGAGATCAGACACAAACACAGCTCTGCTTCTCCAGAGGCTAAAAGCAAGAAAAACTGGGGAAACGCAAGACAGGTGCTGCCATCTGTCGGTGGGCTGGCGAAGTGGACGTGAGAATTTAGGAGGTACTGAAACCTCACGCAGTTGTTTACGCCGACGGCATAAACTACTATTCAGTCATCCACGCAGTGCGGAATTACCCCGTAGCTGTCTCGCCTGCGTGTGCCTTTGAAAAAGCAAATTTACAGAGGAAATGACAAATAATTCTTGCCCAAGTGTGTGGTGCAAGAATTCGCGAAAACCTGACCGGCACTTCCACGGCCGCCTGCTCTTAGTCGCTTGACGCGGGAGGCTCGTAACCGTAGCGGTACTATCTTGCCAAGTTGGAATGGTCCTCGTCTTCTGACGTGTACTCATCGCTGGTAGAGGCACCAGAAATGGAATTCATGCTCGCGATGGCGGCTTCAGCGCATTCGAATGACCGCGGCCGGCCGGCTGGCTATCCGACGGGAGTGTGGACGTCACGCCTTCCAGCTCCCGGGTCTGGCGTCAAGGCGCGCGCTCAAAAAAACGACAAAAATAAAGCCATCGACTCAGAAAGGAGCTAAGTGACTGCTTCTTTTCGGTGTGGTCACACTGAGGATTCATTTTCAGCATTTTCGTAAAATTTTAAGATTTTGTGTCCGTATATCTTTAAGACACATCCATAACTTACTTGACGTTCTCATTCTAATGAGATGTTGCTTTTTATTGCTTGTTTTTTTCCCGACCAAAGGCCGCGGATTCGAGTGCCTTAATTGACGCTACCTTAATTAACTGTGCCTACATTAACCTCACCCTAATTACCACAAAAGGTCTTGGGTTCGACTGCCAACAAAGGTCAACGTTTCGATTGCCTTAGTTAACTTTAAAACAATTGACTGTGCCTTAATTTCTTCGACTTAACGCCAAAGTTCGACTCCAACACAAGCTGGAGAGTTCGACTCCCACCGAATGTCGTGGGTTTCAGTTCCTGAATTAACTTCATCTGAATTAACACGGTGACGACGGTAACCCGCGCACCACCACAATTGTTGTGTAGCGTTGCTTGCTTACTCTTAGAAGACGATGACGAAGGTGACCCGCACACCATCACAATTATTGCGTGAGTGTTTGCATCTAGGTAAGACAGGATGCCGGCTTGGTGTAGTAAGTAAATTACTGCACCGAGTCGTCATCGTGAACGAGTTCGCGTCGACCACACGGTTTTCACTCAAGCACTTTGAAGGTCGACTGAACGATGACACATATGAGGCTTTCGCATTAATATCACAAACGATGGCACCTTGCTCTTAAGCGAAGCTTTCTATGTCTCGCTGATTTGTCCGTGAGCACTGAAAACGCACTGTAGAAAAGCCAACTTACACAATGGAACTATCTGCGCGCCCAATAGATCGACGGCTGCACATCTACCATAGCACCATAGAACAATGACGAAATACATAATGTATCCTAGAACACTACAGCTAACATTCGCAGTTTTACCTGTAAGAACAAGGTACTGCAACGCCACGCTACCCAGACGATCTGTATATCTGCCATTGCCGATACATGGGATCGGCCTAGCGGGCCGGATCGCGCTAGTGCTTACGTTCGCGTACGGCAGCCTCTTCTGCCTTGCGCGGCACCCGCGGCCTACCCACGGTGACGGCCGGGAATGCATTGCGTGACGCGCGTAATCCAATGCAGATATATACAGTTCGTCTGGGTAGCGTGGCGTGGCAGTTCCTATTGTTCTTATTGGTACAACTGCGAATGTAAATTGTCGTGACTATATCGGTAACAGCAGAGCCTCTGACAGTCTAGAACAGCAATCACAAGGCAATACTGTGCAATTGTAGAGTCGTCCGTGAAAGTGCGTGTGCGAGTAATCAACGGCTACATGATTTAAAATAAAGGCTATGTAACTTAACGAAATGTTGTTACGGGGAAAAAGGTTAAAATATATTTACAGGGGTATTCACAGTGCGGCCGCTGGCGTACAAAACATACAAGATGGCAACACCAATCCGCGCGCCATCAGAGAGCGTTGTCGTCTTCCGCACTGTCCCCAGCTTCGTCTCGAGCAGCGCTTGGTAACATGACCCCGGCGGCGAAGGCACCGTCCCGGTGCTGGCTAGATCGTCCGAGTTGTATCGCTTGAGGCGGGTGACGTGTACATCGGTGGAAGGTCGAGAGGTGGTGGAATCGAGCGGCGTCATTTTATATATGCGACGTCGGTAACTTGGCGCAAGACCCGGTACGGGCCAGAGAAGGTGATAGCAGCTTTTCGCAAAGACCAACTCGTCGTGACGGTGTCCAAAGAAGGACCCTATGACCAGGGTTGAAGGGGCATCGCGGCGGGGGTATCGTAGAAGAGTCGTTGCTTGTCCTGCGAAGCGGAAAGGCGCAAGCGTGCAATCTGGCGTGCCTCTACCGCTCTGAAGATGGCGTCACGGGCGTATACTGACGACGAGTCGAGAACGGCGAGAAGGAGTGCGTCAAATGGTATGGATTTCTTCCGCACAAGAGGTAAAACAGAGAAAAACTGGCGGAGTCATGTCGGAAAATTGACCTCTTAAAACCGTGAAGGAGTGCGTCCATCATACGTTCAAATGTAGCCGCAGCATTACATAACCCGAACGGCATCATTTTAAACTGGTAGAGGCCATCAGGTGTAATAAATGCGGTATTTTCACGGTCTATGTCGTCAACTGCAATCTGCCAGTACCGGAGCGAAGGTCTATCGAAGAAAAATATTTGCACCATATAAACAATTGAGGGCGTCATCTATCCCCGGCAGGGGATACACGTCCTTTTTCGTTACTTGTTGAGCTGGCGATAGTCGACACAGAAGCGCCAGCTGTCATTCTTCTTTCTCAGGAGCACGACCGGGGAAGTCCAAGGGCTACAAGAAGGCTCAATAATATCTCACGCAAGGTTCTAGTCGACTTCCTTGTGTATGACTGGGCGCTCAGTAAGGGAGACGCGGTAGGTTCGTCGGTGGATCGGTCTGGTGTCGCTGGTGTGTATCCGATGTTTCTCAACGGAAGTTTGATCCCGTGGCCGATCGTCGAGATCGAAAATGTCCCGGTACGAGGCGAGAAGGCAAGTAAAGTGCGTCCGCATGGTGGGCCGGAAGGTCAGGAGCGATCATTGTCGAGAAAGGTTCCAATGCTCGGGTTGTAGGGTCCGAACCAGCAGAGGAACAGGACACAGTATCACCACTCAAGGCAGAAATGTGGTAGTCGGAAGCCGGGGTGAAGGTTACAAGAGATATGCCCTGACGTAGTACTTGAGGACAGAGGCCGAAATTCGCCATAAGAAGACAGGTGGCTTTGTCCTTTACGCGGACTACCGTGTGGGGGAATGCGACGTTCTGCGACAGGAGGACGGTGGCTTTGGGCGACACGACGTAATCGCCGTCGGCGACAGGTGGATTGGGGTGAAACGGCAATATGGCTAGGTGATGTAGGCGAACGTAATCGGTGGAACATAGTTGACTTGGGTAGGATCCGGAGGGTCAACGGCACACGGTAGGGTGAGTTGGAACACACCCGCAGAGCAATCAATAACGGCCGATGTGCCGACAGAAAGTCAAGGCCTAAGATGATTTCGTGCGGCCACTGCTCCAAAACCGTGTCCGGCTACAGTGACACGGGCGGCACACATCCAGTGGCAGCTGGAGTTCCACTGTCGGCTACGCGGACGACAGCGTGCGGGGCAGGAGTGAGGACTTTATTTTAGCGCGTACGGAGGTTTGAGTTCACAACCGATATGTGCTCCTGTGTCAATCAGTGCTGTCACAGCTATACCGTCCACGTCCACGTTGATAAGGTTGTGATGGCCCGGCAGTGTAAACAAAAGAATTTCGGGTCGGGTCGTCCTGGCAGGCTCACCTCTTGGAGCTGCGCCCGTTAATTTTCTGAGGAGCGGCGGGAGTAAGGGGACGGAGAGCGACGAGGCAGAGGCAAGCGGGAAAGGCGTGGGCGTGGCGAAGGGGAACGGTTTTGCCGTGTGGGCAGAGATGTTGATGCGGTGCCTTTTTCAATGCGTGGAGGCGGGCTGGGACTGCCAGGCGAGCGTCGGGCATTGCGATAGCTTTGCCAAGGCTGCGTGTTCTAAGAGCTGCGACAATGACGAGAATATGTCCAACGCGTCCACAGCAGAAGCATATGGGCTATCATCAGAAGTGCGCCATTGCTCTGGGTTCCGATAACGAGGGCGAGCGTACGAACTTCGTGGCAGATCAGGTACGCGGGGTGACCGGTAGTCGTTTCTGTGGGCTGGCTCAGTGAATGGAGTCCGACATTGGCGAACTCTTGCCGTACAATGGTCTGGATTAGGGATATTGTTGCCTGAGAGTCGTCTGGGCCGCGAACCTGGGCAGGAACGGGAGATGCAGCTTCAATCTCTCCGCGAACAGTGCGCACATACTATGGATGCAGGCGGCACAGGTATGAAACGGAGGTCCTCGCAGGTAGATGTTGCAGCCGTTAGGAAGGTGAGAAAAGTTGTGAGCAATGCGACGGCTTTTGGCTTCTTCGAATCGGTGGCATTCAGCAAACACGTCCTGCACTGTCGATGAGTTCTTGAAAACGAGGAGCGTAAACGCGTCATCCGCGATTCCTTTGAGGATGTGTGCGATCTTTTCCCTTCTAGCATCTTCTCATCAACCTTGCGACAAAGAGCAAGCACGTCCTGAATATATGTCACATAGAACTCAGTGCACGTCTGAGCTCGGCGCGCAAGGTCTTTCTGCGCGGCACGCCCGTGGCCAACAGGCTTGTCAAACAAATCAGTGAGCTTTTGCGTGCACAGGTCCCAGCTGTTGAGCTCCTCTTAGTGGGTCTCGAACCAGACGTGTGCCGTTCCTGCAAGGTAAAATAGCAGGTTAACCAGCATGACGGTATAGTCCCAGTGATTGTTCGCGCTCACCCGTTCGTAGAGTTGAAGCCAGTTTTCAACGTTGGTGTTGTCTGTGCCGGAAAAGGTGCCAGGGTCGCGCGGTTGTGCCAGAATGACGGTGGGCGTGGTTTGCGACGTGCCTGAAGCATTCTCGCCTTGTGCTGGCTTTGTCAATGCAGCCCAGGAGCGTCCGCTGCGTAAATCCGTTGTGCTTTTTTGGAGTACCCCACACCTTCCACCAAAATGTTACGGGAAAAGAGGTTTAAAATATTTACAGGGATTTACAATGCGGCCGCTGGCGTACAAAACATACAAGATGGCAACACCAATCCGCGCGCCATCAGAGAGCGTCGTCGTCTCCGTACTGTCCTCAGCTTCGTCTCGAGCAGCGCTTGGTAACAATATGTCTTCATTCAGCTTAAACGTTCAAAAATACAATCTAAAACAAGCAAAAAATCACATATCCATCGCATCAGGTCGCTCAGCATTTTTTGGGTTCGTTGCGTGGCCGTTGGCTTTGGGATTTGGTTCAGTTTGCGCGGGAGAAAGCCTCGCATTCACACATCCTTCTTTAAGAAAGGAGCTTGATTTTTTAAAGTTCCATCGAGCGGTTTTCCTGAGGGCCTGAACCATCATCAGCAGCAGCAGCACGCTGTTTCGATGTTCACTGCAGGAAGCAGGCATTTCCCGTCGCCGTCCGATTAACCCTGTCTTGCGCTTGCTGATTCGAACTTGCGCCTGCCAATTCCCAAATTTTATAACCCCACCTAATTGTTTACCGTTGGCTACTGCGTTTCCGTTTCCTTTCCTGCTGCTCTAATGGTGCAGCTCTTTCTACGTACGCACTACATGGCCTGTCCAGCTCCATTTTAACAGCAGAGCTGTTTAAGGTCGAGGCTGATCTACGGCGATGGTTTGTTCCAGTTTCGAGCGAAGTGGACAGAGTGTGAAATGAGGAGAGGAGGTGCAGAGAGGGAAAGAAAGAAAGACAGACGAGAGCGAGAGAAATAAAGAAATAAAACGAATTAAACTTTCTTGGTGAGACGGGATTTAAACCCAGGTACCTATGGTCCGAAGGCGAGCGTCATAACCACAAGGCTATACACCCACGCTTACACAGCCTCCACAGTTTCGTCACACTTCACAAGCATGGAACTGGCTTAATTTTTTATGCGAAAGCGGTTCAAGCCCCATTACGCGAAAATCTGGCGTCGTCGACGGCGTGACCGAAAATGAGTCACGGCGCAAACAGTTAGAACATGCCATAATGCTTGGATTCAAGTCACATTTCTGAGGGAGGTTCCTGCAAACAAAGTAGCAATGCTTTTCAAAAGAAAATCTGGTACATATTGATCTGGATGGCAATGGAACCCAGGCCTCCCATGTGCGAGGCAAGCACGCTTCCCCTATGCCACGGCGGCTCCGTTTTCTGGCTAACTAAAGATTAGTGTAGTGCATGCGTCATTGCACACGTCACGTCGCAGGCATCTGGCTGACTAAAGAGTGGCCTAGTGCATGCATCATTGGGCATATGACGGCGCAAGCAATGTGGAGGAAGTCCCGCGGATCACTTTCTTAATGCTTGCCCAAAACAATAATAAAAAATATTTCACCAAAGTGATTGTAATGCTTTCGGTTTCCCACGCGTAAGCAGTGCTTAAGTGGTCTCTACCCATTGATTTTTTTTCTATTAATGTCTACCAAATATCGGCTATACCCGCTTTGCTCTCTGATCCACACTGCACTCTGCCTCCATCGCAATATTACGCCTTAAAAATTTTCTTCCGTCAAACTTTGCGCGTTCCTTAATTACTTGTTCTCGAGCTTCTTGTTAACCTCCAAGTTTCTGCCTCATATGCTAGCAAACGCGAGAATGCACTGATTCTACAGTTTCTTTCGAACGACAAAGGTAAGCTCTCAAAAAGTTTACAGTTTAACTACGCTAAATGGCGGTTGTAATCTTAATTTTCTGCGCAATTGCGATCAAGTGACTCTCGCTCTTCGCGTTCCTTGAAGCCTCAGGAATATTTGTCTGTATTTTGGCTGCAGCTGTACATATATATTCAAAGTGTTCGCTCAGCAAATTTGTCTGTCCGGGCTTTCACCTTGAGTACTTAATAAGGTTAGTGAGTGTAACGCCCGCCCTTTAATTTGTTTACCTTGTTCCCCAGTTTCCTCTCATCAGCGTAAGAAATAATAGTGCAGATAAATTTGCCAGCTATCTCTCTGTCTATGTACGTCGACGTGTTCTTCTACTCATAGCTTGATGTCGTAAAATTGAGCAAGTTTTCGGCGGTTGGAAAATCGCGAAGTCGTCCCCAAGATTTGTTCTAATTTTTCCATGCTTCTTGACATTCGTCGTGCCACCAGTGAATGCGACGTTATTCGCCAGTCCGTTGGTTGATCGACGTATTTTGTTGCAGCCTGGTAATACGTGCCAGGGGTGCTATACAGGATGCGCCGAGTTTCTCGTTCGCACGAGTTTCACCCGAGTTTGCTCGATGGCAGTCAGTGAACGGAGATAGCAAGGAACGTGCAAGAACAGCAGGCAAAAAGAAATGTCGAGATAAAGCCGCGTATGACAACATGAGCGCACCCTGCGCGGCACAGTGATTCCGTGCTTCAAGCACAGAAGACTGCGCAGCAAACGCGCCAGCGCCGCGTATTGTTATCAACGTATTATCACCATTTAGCAATACCGTGACGGTACCGCCATAGAGAAAGAAATTCAACAAGAGGGGACACTCGGCAAAAACTGGCAACAGGAAACACGTCACCATACGTCACGCTATACTTTTGACACCGAACGTTAGCTGCCGCGAGCATCGAAAAAAAAAAGAAAGTGAACTTAAGTTAACAGGCATTGATTTATTTTTTAAATTCTTTGTCGCGAAAACTAAAACGTTTAGCGTATAAATGAACTTAAGCTTTGCGACTTATTTTCCTTGCCTTACCTAGCGACAGGCCAATGATGCGCCAGATGCATGCGTCATCCGCCAGACACTCTCCCGAAGCCAGCGAGGACGGCTGTGCGTGCGTTGAGCGCTCGCGCGCGGCGACCCGTCTGTCTCCCCCTTCCCCCCCCCCCCCTTTTTTATTGCGATAGCAATTATATGGACACTTGCACCGGATTTCTGCCGTCGGCGTCGCCGTCGTCGTCGCCGTGGTCGTCGCCGTCGCCGTCGCCGTGAGGTTCCCTATAGATAAAATCTTCGCCGCGCGCCGTATGCCCGACAGGAAGCGTGCGGGGACGCGCGCTATCACGGAGAGCGAACGCACTCAATCTCCCACGCGCAAGCAAGGAAGCGGAAAGCCAGCGCCGGAGGGAGCAGGGGGGGGGGGGGGCACTTCTCTGCCAACAACCGCGCTCGTCGCTCGTCCGCAGTCTCTTATCTCTCCCACGCGCAAGCAAGGAAGCGGGAAGCCAGCGCCGGAGGAAGCGGGGGGGGGGGGGGGCGCACTTCTAGGCCAACAACCGCGCTCGTCGCTCGCTCGCACCGTCTCTTATCTCCACACGGCTCTGACCTTTAAGCGCCGTGCATTCGCAGTTCAGTTTCCGTTGAAGCGATAGACCGCACGTACCTTCGCCCGCTGCGGCGTATGCTTGCTGCCAGCGTTTTGACAGTCGTTGTCTGCTGTCATTCAGTGTGATCTCTTCGTGTTTGTGCGCGCTCACACCACGCTTGTTCATTCAGTTCGTAATAGTCGGGCCACATTTTCCAACGCACGCTACACACGCAATGCTGCCCGGATCGGCAGTGCAGCGCTACAGGTGTGTCCCTTCGCACGCGCTGCCCACGGGAAGCGCTTCTCATCAACACCACCGTTTCACACGCGCCTTCTCGTGGTCATCGAGTCTCTCTTCATGTCGGTCTACTTACGCCGCAGCACACCTGCTTACTTAATCAGCTCATGTTTACTACAATTCATATTGCTACCAAAGCCGCTCACCTTACTTCGTATGACATTGCTGTGTTGCTATCGCATTCATTGCTTCGCCCTTAGGGCGAAACTGTGACATTTTTTTTAATGTAACGTGGTTTATTGGGCTTTCGGCGTATTCTTACGTTCCTTCTGCACTGGGACAAGACACCACTGCAATATTTAACTACGGCAAGGTGAGAAATCTTGTTTCACAGTCTACGACGCAATTATGCTTACGGCACGGGACCCAGACTTAAGACGTAGTTAGCGAAAAACAGCTCGGCCATCCTGGTGCAGTTAATTTGAGTTAATGAATCGTGCTGGGACATGTTTCCGACGCTTCCTAGGGGATTATTGTAACTTATTTTGGTGTTTGAAGCACACTGGCCGCAGAGGGCGCCGTGTCGCAGTTAGCGATAACTAACTGGGCCGTGGTGCGTAGTATAGTGCATCTTGCTAGGAGAAGTTCGTGCCGCTTTCTCTGACGCCAGACATTACTGAAAAGTAATTTCCTTACTTTCTGGGGTACTTTTGAGGCACGCTGGCCGCACAGCGCGCTGTGACGCAGTTAACGATAAGCAGCTCGGCCGTGGTGATAAAGTTTGGCGTGTAATGAATCTTGGAGTGACAAGTTTGTGACGTTTTTTGTGGCCCCGCAACAACATATACCTTCTTTCGGTACTCACGTCTCTTGAAAACACGATGGGCGATTGCCAAGAGTGATAACATGGGAGTGTCTGGCTGGCGCCGGCAGAACGCGCGAAAGATAACGCCGAGGAACATATCAGAAACTTGTAATTCGAAAATACCGTCTTCTAAAGGACTGAAAACAGGCTTTGCACCCACGCATTTGTCTTGAGTGCCTGTTGCGTCCGTCTGTGTATGTATCGTACCGTCGCGTCGCCCGAGGCCAAGTTTTGCAAACGCGAAGTTGCCCGTGTATTTGTGCGGCTAAAGTGTGGGAAATAATTCCCGGAAATGGGGGGAATGCTTGGAAATCAGATGTTTTCGTATTTTATGGTATTGTTTGGGATGAGTCGTGTATTTTTCTACGCCATATATGTAAAAGCGAATTGCTTTTGTTTGTAATGCCGCCCATTCACCGCTTTCGCACGTTTCGCCTCTACACGCAGTATTCCTATATCTAAATACCAAATGACACATGCTTGTAACATGCTGTTTCGTGCTTGTAAATGTAACATGCTTGTAATTTACTTTCTTTCAGCTGATGCCGTCCAGTGGAGCTTCATACAGCAACTACGGCTTACCTGGGGTCACAACGTTGGATGAACGCACACAAAGCGCGGAACGAGCTTTTATATAGAGCAAAATAAACCTTTCCTCATTTCACAAGGAGTCTTGTGTCTACTTTGTGAAATTGCACGCGGCACAGATTTGATGGGACTTGACAAGATTGTTCGCAATCATTTTACGTAACCATAAACCGATTCCGCACGAAGACCTTGCGCGGTCGGGCAAAAAAAAAAAAAAACTCAGCCGGCGTGCTAGCTAGCGTTCAAAATGCGCGCGCCGAAAACCGAAACCGGAAGTGATTTACACCGACCGCTTGGCACGCTGCTGTCAATTCGGCCGCTGGGCTCTATGGGAGTGTCCCCTCTTGTTGAATTTCTTTCTCTATGGTACCGCTGTCTATCTGCACACTTGCCGTGAGCCACTTGCCACGCCTTTCTAGGGCGCGTAAAGGGCGTGCCTCCTCTTTCGAGCATTATCTTTCTATCCTCCGTCGAATGCGAACAGGGCACAGTGGTGCATTGTTGCGCCTACACTTTCCCTCAATCGATTACGTTCAAATACAACAAATAAAATAAGAAACACTTTATTTCTTTAAGTATCTGTTTTCCGTTTGGAATGCCATAAATGTTTGATGACAAACAGAGATCGAGCGAATTATTAAATTTTGCACTTTTTTGCCGCGAGTGGCGACAGTGAGGCGAAAGCTTACAAGCGGATACATTTTAGAGGGTCGCACACACGAGGGAGTTCATACGGTGAGCAGTCGCCAGGGGCACTGCAGTGCTATCCTTGATAAAGTCCCTATATAAGAAAAGTACCGCCATCCTTTGATAAACGCCGCTTCACTCTCTCCTGTATCTCCGATTGGACGATGATAGCGCGCGCTTTTCACTTCTTTATATTTCTTTTTTCCGCCTCAGAGCCATGTTGAAAGTCCTCTGCGCAGCCGCAGTCGCCGGCGGCGGCGCGCGCCCGGCCTCAAAGCTTCAACGTGGACTTTCTAGGTGCGCCACCGTCGACTTGGCTTTCGCAAGCAAAAGTAAAGAAAAAAGCAAGCGCTTTAGGAGAGGAGGCGGCGGAGGAAAGAGTAGATGGCGGTACTTTTCTTATATAGGGACTTTAATTCTTGATAGGGTGCCTTGATGCCCGCGCGCATCGAGACACTCTAATCATTGGTAAAGTCAGTCATGACAGTGATCTTTCCATTTCCTGACTATTAGGGGAATGGCAACGCAGCGCTACGGCATGGTTGTTCACCGCAGGTGCTTCACTTAGGCGGCTATTAAGGCTGCCGCTTTACCAACTGAAACGACGGGAGCAACGGTTGTCACTGCAAAATGGCTGTGCGGTATTCTAGGGTCCGTAGTGACGCAGCACAGTGAAAATGCGCCCGTTTATCTGCGAGCGGGAAGCCTCCGTGATGCATTGCAAAGAAGAGCGCGCTGCCCAGTGACACAATTCATCGCGTGTCATCGCTTTCCCAGTGAAGGTAAAGCCCCTATATTTATAAAAGTAGCGCCATCCACTTCCCTCCTCCTCCGTTCCACTATCGCGCTCGGCGCGACCAGCGCGATCGAGGCGCGATATCGACAGTGGCGCCGCCTGCGTCGGGCCTGCCGTGGCAGACGACAGCTAACGCGCTACCAGAGGAAATCCGAGGAAAACTTCGATCGCGCCCTGCGGAGACGTTTTTGAGGCGCGATTTTGCTTCGTCAGTCAGTAACTGGTCTCAATAATGCCGTTTTGGAAGTAGCAACGCGACGATGCGAGACGGCGCAAATATCAAGTGTGCAGCAAGCGTTTGCGCACGCCGGTTGGTAAACAAAGAAAGCCTTTTGCCCTCGCCTTGTCGGTTGCGGCAACTTAAGGCGCAGCAGCATGCCATCACAACGAAGTTCTTGTCCCTAACACGTTTGATCCGTTTGTGCGTACAGCACTTTCGTCGCACAGGCCCGAGAATGGCAGTCGGAGCGCGCTGGAAAGAAAAAAATATACAAAAGCGCGACGCGAACTTCCACGTGACACGGATCGGCCAATGGGGGAGCGGAGGAGGCTGGGGCGACAGGAGGCGGCTAAGAGAGGGCGAGGAGGAAGCGCCGGGGTGAGCGCGGTGGCGGCAAGATCTAAGAATGGCGCTACTTTTATAAATATAGGGGCTTTAAGTGAAGGTGCCTGCGTTCGCATGTATACGCAGAGTTTGAGTGTGTTGTTCTCTCCAATGTGCTTGCCGATTGCCTCTGCTGCTGAGCTAACAGCGATCGCAGATAGATATAGTAACGACCGCGCAGCAATCGCATTTTGGCGGGTGATGGCTCCTGTGTGCAGTTAGGAAATTAAACTTCGAACGCAGGAAGGGGTTCCAACTATTTAGTGTGCCGTGCTTGTGATGAAGAAATGCGATCGCACTGGGTTTAAAAAAGCGAGCGTTTCTCGGCGCTGACCGTGTTTGCGACAGTGCAGATCCGATACACCACCGATGACAGAGCAGACATCTCAAACAGCTGCGATACTTTTACGTTGGAAAACACTACGCACTGCTCAGCATCGTCATCCACCACGGCGCATCGACGCCTTGCAAGCAGCTACAGTGTCGTTCCGATAATTATTTGCTGTGCGCTACGTCGCTACAATGCCGACAATGAACCATGTTGTGGGGCCATCACAGCCTAAGAAGATAGATGCATGAGCCAGCGAAAGTCGCCGCTTTGTTTTTGATAGTGGTTCTCAGTTACAGTGCATCACCGATAACAGTGTGCTGTGCGTATTTTCTGTCGGCGGTCAAGATTGTTGATGCCTCTCAGTTCCGCACTACGTCGCTGTTGCCGGAAAATAAGTTGGGCGTGGCCCAACCGTGGCGGGCGCGCGCACAAGAGTTACATGCCTCGCGCGGGGCGTGACGTATGGTTTTGATTGACACGCGAACTCGGGCCAAACTCGTACATCGCGAAACCCCCCTCGAGTTGAACTCGGGAACATGGTGGCGGCAGCAGCGGCCTGTGTAATCGCATCTAGCGGCAGCAAGCGTCAATATGACCATCTGGACCCGTTCACCTACATGTTCGACGTAGAGTCTCAGCGTAATTTCCAAACGTGAGTGCGCTGGCTGTGTGATGAGTTAGGCGAAGGCCGTCGTCTGCGGAGATAGGGTGGCGGGCAAATTATGCTTTCCCAGCGTAGACTGGTGTGACTAGGCTGCGGAGGAATCGCTCGTGCGATCGCTTCGGCTCTCTCCTGTTTCAAGCAAGCTCGTCCACCGCGCGCCAGCCCCAGGCCAGGTCCGGCGTCGTCATCGGGGTACTGGAGCACCTGCGAGCACCTGGGGTTCAACCCGGACCAACCAACCTGCGCAGGCGAAGTAGTCACATTATATTGGAAGACTGAGAATGGACGCGGGGCTGCCTTCCGGTGCAACAGGTGCCGAAATAAGTTTTGGCAGGTACACGGTACCGCTGCACGGCATGGGCAGAGAGGCGAAGGAAGTTACTGCACCATCACGGACCGCCTCGGCCGTCCGAACGACCACCTCTCCAGGCGGCAAATGATTTGGCTCACGTAGTGTGTGAGCAAAAGCGTAGACATATGGATGTTGAAAGAGACCGTAGACTTGTTTCCTCTATCGGAGCACGCCATCGCTGACTGGAGGAGCTACCCCCGTAAGGTCGCGAGGGACGAGCTGCTGGCGCGAGCTCCACTCGGTGGCCCCGGGAAGACAGCGCAAATTGACGAGTGCCTTCTTCGCGGCGAGCAAAAGTGCAATCAAGGCCGCCTAATGACGGGCGACAACGTTCCGCCGAGCCGCCAAAACTACGGTGGTGTTAAAGATGGTGGCCCATGGGTCTTCGGCATGGTCTGCGCGACTTGAGGGGTGCTGCTACTTTTCAAGGTCGACCGACGAAAGGCGGCGATACTAGGCGCCATTATTGCAGCCAATATTCAACCGGGGACCATTATTCACAGTGACGAATTGGCCACATACAACTGAATCCCTAATTCAGTGGATGCTAACGGGGCTATGCCTCAATCTGCATTGGGAGACAGTTAACCACAGCGTGCACTTTGTGGAAACGAACACGGGCGTTCACACGCGAAAAATAGAAAGTTATTGTCAAAAAGTAAAGCGCCACCTCGTCAGCAGTGGGTACAGAGTAACTGCACTGATGCTGGAGTCCCACCTGTGATGAATGTGGTGGCACTCAACGGAACGTGCGCTGCAAAGACCCTTTCTTGCGTTTGTTAGAAGCCACGGATCGCTGGGGCTACCCAGTATAAAGACTCTTTCCTGCGGTTGTTAGAATCCATCGCTCGGCGCTAGCCAGTATGAAGGTGCGTCACAATGTAAAAGAAAATAAAGCGTAGTTTTTTTTTATCCTTGCATGAGTGTTTTCCGACATTCCTGAGTGCTTACACGGTAAGCGCGCGGCAAACCACTTCTGCGCTAGCCGACGCTCCCTTCGTCTCGAAGCCTTACTTTAGCGCGAGCAACGAGCGATCTGTTGAAAGCCCAGTGTAAAAATCAGGCGCACACCAATCTGTGCTCGGAAATGGGAGCGCAAGCACGTAGGGAGCCGCACCAATTAAATCTAGAGGAAAGAGAAAGAGCAACGAGCGATCTGTTCAAAGCCCAGTGCGAAAACCAAGCGCACACCAATCTGTGCTCGGAAATGCTAGCGCAAGCACGTAGCGAGCCGCGCCAATCCAATCTAGAGGAAGAAAGAGGAGGGCGAGCGTGCCCTTGTGGTATAACGCGAAACGATTAAACTACAAATTAGTCTAATACACATTCAGTGTACAATTTGTAAACTTTAAAACACCTATACCCTATACGGTAATGTGACTAATATCATTGTACTAAATGCATTTATTTGATAACTTGCTTGTGCCTCTAATGCACTCGGTGGAACGACAGAACAAGTGAAAGAATGCACGACCATGCACCGACCGTATGATCACGTGAGCCCCAGTTTGTCGACCGCCCATATGGCAACGCCCAAGAGATGATGGCCACCCAGAGTGAATCTAGATAAACCAATGAAACTGGAGGTGTGCCGACGGACAAACTTTGTCTTGTTACCATTAGTTCTTTTATCTTGGGGCGTCGCCAGAGCTCGTGAAGATCCCGAGTTTCGCCAAATTCGGGGCATCCTGCATAGCACCCCAGCATCGTTTTTAATAACTAAGAAAATGTCATCCTGGCTTAAGTATGTAAGTTCTCGAAACAGTTCCCATTTGGCTGAGTCAAGCTTCCATCGGTGAAGGTGCCAGGAGAATTCATCCTGTTTTGTTTGAGTAAAGCTCTCTAGAAGCGGTCACTTCCCTAGGCATTCTTAATGACACTCCACTCTAGGTACGACATGAGTGTAGTCGACACTGGGCTCAGGTCTATGGAAGAGTATGTTTTGTGTGCAACACTAATGTAGGCTCTTTCTTATTAAGTAGGCATGCACCTCAGAAAAACAGAACATTGTTCGTATAGCGACCTCTTGCATTGCAGTGGTAGTCTCCCCACAGAGCGCTGTGTGCATTTATATCTCCTACGTCTTTACAAAGTTCGAGAAGCTCGAGGATAAGGTTATTGTGATGGAAACGACAACGACAAACTTGCCGGTTTCCAGTTGGGCCCAGGATCTGTTTAATAATGACACGGCAGACGGGAGCTTGCTACATGTTCATGGCTCTTTGTTCACGGCACGTGGTGGTCTTCTTCCATTATTATCATCACCAATGCCCTTCTTGGTGCTGCCATACAATCACCAACACTTCAAGCTGGCTTGTCACGCACTTTGTTTTGGCACCGCCACACGCCACTATCCACATCATCACAAGGGCCCCCCACTTAAGATAGTTGCCCGCAACTATTCTAAACAACACAGGAGGAGGGTGCGCATGAGTGCAGGCACGTGCGAATAGTTAAAGAAAAGTTGGTGGTCCACAGAAACAATTCGTGTATACACACTGATCCCAAAACACGTTGAGACTTCGGAACACAAGCCAAAGTTCTCACAAAAGAAATGGAAAGGTCTAACACAATCCAAAGTTCTAATAAAAGAAACTGCAGTACTGTGAGCGGCAATCGCGATGGCACAAAGTAATAGTGTCCAAGAAACACGAAAAACCGTTCACGTCTTTTTCAGAGTCCGGAGTAGAGCATGCCGGTGCAGGTACACTGAATTATGTTACCCGCTCCCAGATGAACCGAACCGCGGATGTCTCAATCCTACTTATCGGTCTTTCATGAGTTAACCACGCACGCCAAGCAACGCCAGATGTGCTGCGTCGTGTGAGGTCAGCCACTCCTACGCGCCTGGTGTAAGCTTGCACAAAGTGATTGTCTGATATCCCTAATCTTGTTGGGATCCTAGAATCGAAATCAGCTGTTGAGTTCCACGAATCAACTTTTTCATGATTCAGTGGAAGATCCCGAACATCTGTCTGCTCGTCTCCGTTCAAATTTGAAGGTGAGTGACTACGCGCTTGATTATTACCTACAGGCGATTCATTGATAGACCTTCGGTTCACCACACATGTTGAATTTATCATAAGCTGTTGAGATAGGCTGCTCACGCTTACATCATGTACCACTGGGGTCATTGACTGGATAGTAGGCATTTCCTTAGAACTCATGGATGAGTCCACTCTCCTAGATTGAGAAAGATTGGCTGGGTGACTCTGCTGGCAATCTCTATCGCTGGTTATACCAGAATACAAAGTTGCGTCTTCTTTTGTGTCATGGAGGACGGGGCTCACATGAACTTTCGTTTGCGGAGCAGTCTCCACGATTGAAGTACATGAATCCAACAAACAGCCAAAATCAGAAGACTGCTTTGGTGCTGACTCACAATTCCATTCTTGGGATTTATCTTTGTGGCTTAGGGCAGTTCTTGCATTAGCTTTTTGGACATTGTGAGCTTCGTGATCATGGAAAGCATATACTGCTTGCTCACGCGTCAAGCAACCTTGAGCCACCTCATCGCCCGTTTTCAAACCTAAAGACTTGGTTGCGGGATGCGGGGAAGACAAGGCAATAGCCCCATTACCAGCTTCACCATCGTATGGAGTCATGCTGCCGAAAGTCATAGCGTTAGTGAGCGCTTCACGAGCTGCGATCTGCAATTTGAGGATGCATAGCTCTTCTTCATGACGCACTCGCTCAGCTTGAAGCTGCACTGCATGGCAAGTTTTTTCCATTTCTCTTTCAGCAGCACGCCTCTCACACTCCAATGACCGCTGATGTTCCACCCAGTCTCTCAACTCTGCTTTCTCTAGTCCCATGCTCTCGCCTAGCTCGATTAGTTCTTTTATATGCATTGCCTTTCTGTCCTTGGATGCAAGTTTACAACGTGCCTCGTCCTGTCCTGTGGCTACGTGCTCAAAACTCTGGAGATTCGCGTGGAGGTCGTCGCGTCGTTCATCAAACAGTGGCAGTAACTTGTGGGGATTGAAGCAGGGTAGCTTTGGTGACGATACGAGCGCTGCTGGGGCAGATATCTCGCTCTGCGCTCCTTCTTGAAGCTTGAGCTTCAGCTGCAAGATTTGTCGCTGCCTGTCGTCGGCTAACCGCTGACTTTCTGCTGCTGCTTTGGCTGCCTCTAGCTCAGCTGCTCGTTTGTCCCTCTGCCTAGCCTGTTCTTTTTCAACCCAGTCGCGAAGTTCAGCGCAAGACAAGCCTAACTGTGCTGCAGTGGCAGCTAATTTGTCAAAATCCATATCGGTCTAGTGCTGCGTGTATACACCCGAATGCCGGTCTCCGCGTTTGGGATGTTACTGGCGGATCCTGGCAGGCTCGCCAGATTGTGATGAGGAAACACAACGACAAACTTGCCGGTGTTTCCCAGTTGGGCCCAGGATCCTTTAATAATGACACGGCAGACGGGAGCTTGCTACACGAAACACAGACTTTAACAGACACGCTAGCACGATACATACTATTTACATACAGACGATTTACATGTACGTGGACTAGAGTCCGCGAATCGTTTGTCCTATATAAACATGTGCCTAGCACTCATGCGTCACCACTCGCCCGTGTGCCTCGTCGCTGCGGTGCCCGTGACGGTGGTTGTGACGGTGGAGCGTCGTTGTGGCTACGTCGCTGCTGTCGCGCCGCACCTTGTCGTGACGTGGCAGCAGGAGGAAAACAGCAGGCCGGTAGAACACCAGGCCACTGCTGTAGCTGGCCAGTAACGCCTGGCCTGTAACGCCTCGGCCGCTATAACGTCGGGCTCGGTCGGCGGACAGGTAGCTCAGGCGCCCCGGTGGCCATCAGGAAGCACTGCACCAGGCCGCTATCACAGCAGGCCGCTGGTACACATGAGAGCAGAGCCACGAGCGGGATCCACGACCAGGTCCACACGGTAGCAGGACGCCCGGTCGCCAGTCCTCGGGCTCGCTCAGCAGGCTGGTAGCTGGTAGCTCAGGCGTCCCGGTCCAAGCAGGAAGCACTGCACCAGGCCGCTATCACAGCAGGCCGCTGGCGCGCAGGAAGGCCCAGCCACGAACTGGATCCCCGACCAGGTCCGCACGGTAGCTGGACACCCGGTCGCCGGTACCCGAGCCTGGAGCCGCCGTTTTCCGAGCTTGCGTTCGAAGCTGCCGCTCGCTCTCACGCTCTGCGTGCTCTCGTCCACTTCTTTGTTCATGGCACGTGGTGGTCTTCTTCCATTATTATCATCACCAATGCCCTTCTTGGTGCTGCCATACAATCACCAACACTTCAAGCTGGCTTGTCACGCACTTTGTATTGGCACCGCCACACGCCACTATCCACATCATCACAGTTATGAAATTAAGCTCTGGAATGTTCACAACTAGAGGGGATGAATAATGAAGTAATTGTAACTCGTTTACTAAACAGTACCGCTTTTACAGCAACTGCCGCAAGGTTTTGTCGGAGTTGTAACTGCTGGCAATGGACAATTTCATTAGCTATTATTGCCACACCGCCCGACGAGGTGGCACTGTCGTCGCGGTCTTTGCGAAAAATGGCATATTGCGTCAGCAATTTTGTGTGCTGATTTGAGATGCGTCTCCTGAACACACAGCACCCTCTAACTATAATTACGAAGCAGCTCTTTAACGTCATCGAGGTTATGGATAAGTCCCATATCGTTCTATTGCAATATTTGCGTGTCCATATTGAAAAAGAAGTTTGTACTGTGTGTTCAGGAAATGTAAATCAGCTTACAGAGCCCTTGTCGAGCCCTGTGATGCGAGGATTTGCTGTTTTCGATCGGTCGCGAGAATCTCATCGCTGCTTAGGCGCTGGCGGCACCGTCTGGCTGGTTGTTACATGCATCGCCTCTGGTGAGGCACTGCGCATGTGCTCTTGCTAGCATGGTTTTACTTGAAGGCCTCGTCTCGTGGCACGGGGCTTTTGAGGCTGTCAATCTGCATATCGATTACCCCTTCTGCGGGGGCGACGGTGCAGCGCTAGCTGCCGCCGCCAATGAGGCGGATGGCGTCACCATCGGCTCACTATACGTGTGGCCGACATCCGCCGGGAGACGTTGTGGCGCTGTCCCTTGACGTGTCACTTCCGCAGAGCTGTTTTTTGGCAGACATAATGCCCGCCTGGTTGCCTCGTTTAATTATATATATTTTTCTACATTGGCTACCACAGTTTCTTTCTCCTTCTTCCATGATGGGCATGACCGCGATTATGTAGCGTATTTCCATCACAGTTGACACAGTGTGGAATGTTCCCGCGTGTTTCGTAGGAACAATCATTGGTCCCCCACTTGACAGAAGTCAGATGGCCTCGACAGTTCTGCGAACTGTATCCGAACCTCTGGCACATGGAGAATCTGGGAGGATTTCACACCTATGACCTAACACGAATTTTGATGTATCCGGCCTCGATGGACTCGGACAGAATAATTTAACAGAAAGTGGGTACTATGTGTTTGGTCTAGATTTCTTTCCGGTCATGCCTCATCTTAGTTCGTGTAACAATGATAGCGTTCCCATAACTCCATTCCTCCAAAAGTTCAGTGTCAGTCAGCTCCAACAAATCAGCATAGTAGACAACGCCGCGAGTGGTATGCATGGTACTGTGCGGAGTCACTGTTACTGGAACATCCCCAAAGGGCACTAGATTGGGTAGCTTTGCAGCGAAGCTGTATGTGGCTGGCCGATTCTTCCGTCTGTCGCCTGAACGCCGTAAACTCTGATCATCAGCAAGGGCTCGAGCATCGTCGTCTTCTTCCACAGCTGGCTCCGTTCCCGCTCATCATTCCAGCGTACAATTTCATTCCTCTTCTGTCGTCGTACTGGGGAGGCCCCGTTTACGGTGATATGAGTCATTGCTTAAGGGGTTATGAGCCATTCAATGTGTTACCGTCAAGGACAGATTTAACTTCAAAGCAATTTAATTTTTAATAATCGCAAGCGGCAATGCCACAACGGTGGACTGCGTGCATGTACCGTCAGTGACGTCGTTCTCTCCGTCGCAATCGAACGTGTTTGTAACCTCATTACGAAACACAAAGGCGTAACCAATAATTGAGAAATACATTAATGAGCCGTCGGGGTCAACTGTGTGATAAACACCAGGGCCGCACGTTTCAGCTTCGCTGGTCAACCATCTATATGGAGTGCTTGGGTGGTGATTTTTTTGTGCTTTTTCTGCTCGTGGAGCTCATGTGTCTGATCGCGGGTCTTGCGGACGGGAAGCTCGGGTGCGTTCGTTCAACCAGGGAGGACGACAAAGTGTTTGTTGTATGGAACGCTGCTTTTCTGTCTCTGCGAATTCCAAGCTACTTTGTGGGAGACGCCGCTCCCATAACTACGGCGATGGATGTGCCACGGCCGCTGGATAAAAAAAAGGTGCGGCCTGCCGCATGCATCGAAAGCGGTGTGATCCGCCGCGGCGCCACACGTCGGGGGCTGTTGTCTGGCGTCGGCATAGCAAATGCGTCAGGAACGCGCTTGGAACGCCGTCGCGCGTGCCAGCCGACGGCGCGTTCCATCGCCGATGACTAGCGCCGTTCGGCCCAGCCAAGCGGCCGACAATGCAACTACGGCTGTCACATTCGCTCCCATTGCAACGCGTCAGACGCGGCAGGCCGCACCTTTTTTTGATCCAGCGGCCGTGGATGTGCAGTCACCTGGAGGGGTGCCGGGTCCTTCCACGTCAACAGCGGCCGCGCCCAGAAAGTGGTCTAGTCACCCGAGTGACACTGACAGCGAGGACACTGTGATCTACTCAGCGACCAGTGATGATACCTCGGATGACAGTGACTTCGTGCCTGTAGCAAAGCGCAAAGCAAAGAGAAGACTCATCAGGACATCTCCTTCCGCAAGTAAGGCTACTGTGATCCCGACGCGAAAGTCATCGGAGCACACAATTTTATTCGTGCCTGTGGATGCAAGCGACAATATAAACCGGCTCAACCGTCAAGCTACATCTGTGGCGCTCGAGGCCCTTGCTCCGGGCCAGATCAAAGATGTTGGAATCAACGCCCGTAAGAACATTCTTGCTATAGATGCCGCAGACCGCAGCTCGCTAGACGTTTTGAACAACGTCAATGTGCTGGAGAACATCAACGTACGCTGCTTCAAACAAGATGAACCTACCTCTACGGCCGGTGTTGTATATGATGTAGACAATTCCATAAGCGATGCCGACCTGCCTATACTCATCAAGCCGGCGACAGAGGGAACTGCCATATTGCAAGCCCGTCGACTAGGGAAATCGAACTGCGTGAAGCTAACTTTCAAAGGAGACAGCCTACCATCACACGTCAAGGTCGGTCACTTTCGACAAGTAGTACGGCCTTTTGTGCCAAAGCCGCTTCAGTGCCCGAAGTGTCAAAGGATAGGGCACGTTAGTGCAGTTTGCACAAAGACAGCCGTGTGCTCACTATGCTCAGGGTCACACAGCTCCGACGCCTGTCGTGCAGAAAACCAAAAGTGCGCCAATTGCCAAGGCTCTCACGACGCATCTTCCAAGAATTGCCCACGTGTGAAAAAGGTGATGAAAGTCTTGAAGCAAATGGTCAGGGATGGTTCGTCGCACAGGGAGGCTGCCGCTAAGGTGCGACGCCGGCGTTCACATCGCCGGAGATCTTCGAGGAAACCTACTGCTATTGCTAAGGATGCACCGCATCCGCCGACAGTCCACATACTTCCACAGACAACTAGCAATACTAGCAGCGAGGATCCTACGCAGAAAGTCTCGAATGTCATTGCCTCACGCGAGGAGTGGCCTCCGTTGCAGAGGCTAGACCAACCAGTGGAGAAGCTGCATGACGCACGCTCGCCGAATCATGCTTCACCTTCGGACAGCCGCCAAGAAGACGACAAACAAGTTGTCACCATGATGAGGGCCCTTATGAACACGTTCCGTGTACTCCTGACGTCCATACACACTCCGGCGGCTCGAGGTGCGCTTCAGATACTGGATGCGCTGAATACAGTACTGTCCAGTCTTGAGAAGCACCATGGCTGCTCCTCTGTACTCGTTCCTTAAACAAGTCAAGGAAGCGTCTATCTTCCAGTGGAATGCCCGTGGCCTTAAATCCCGCATTTCTGACTTTCGTCCCTTTGTTTTTAAGAACAAATTTCCAATCATCGTTATTTGTGAGCCAAACATTGAGAGCGCGATCCGTTTATCAGGATATGAAGCTTTCATGTCTGACACCTGTAGCGACCGCAGCAAAGTCATCGTTTATGTCAGATGTGATTTCACTTATGTTTTACACCCAGTGGCACCTGATGACGACAATCAGTACGTATGCTTGACCGTAAAATGGAAGAACGTCACACTCACGCTCGTAGGGGCCTACATTTCACCTTCGAGCCGATTTAACAACGCCAGACTAAGTGCAATTTTAAAAGCGGCACCTGGGCCATGGATTGTTACCGGCGATTTCAATGCGCATCATCCGCTATGGGGAAGTTTAAAGATGGATTGCCGAGGACGACGTGTACTAACCTTAGCCTCGAACCATGAACTCTGCTGCCCAAATGATGGAAGTCTCACTTTTCTGCGGGGATTGACTTACAGCAGCTGCCTGGACTTAACTTTTGTTTCAAGGTCCCTCAGTAGTAGTGTGAAATGGTTCCCAGACAACGAAACGCATGGTAGTGACCATGTTCCAACATATGTTAAGGTCGAAGGCATCGGCAAGTCACACTATACCAGAGTTCAACGAATCGACTGGCCGAAATACACACTCCTCATGGAGCAGATGTGTCGAAATTCTCAGAACTATGTACCTGGAAACATCGAAGAGCTAATTAATGACGCTGCTCAAAAGGCCACAAGCGCTTTTAGGCCTATAACAAAATTTTCTGAATTCGAAGCGGAATTGGAACGCCTCCGAGCAATTCGCCGTCGCGCTGAACGACGCTACCGGCACACCAATTCCATCTACGACTTAAGGGAATCGAGACGCATACAGAAGAAGATCCAGCGTCGGATCAACTTACTGCAGTCTCTAAGGTGGAAGACTTTTTGTGATTCCATTGACCCACATAAACCCCTGTCATATATATGGAGGACGGTGCGCGGTCTTCGAACATCGCCGCAACAACGCCACCCCTTCAAATGCCTGCCTCTCTACCAAGGTCGGCGAGAGATCGACGTAGCGGAGGACTTCTGTTTGAGGGTTTCCGGCCAACCATCCTCGTTCACCGCGCATGATCCCCATGACGTTCCCGTCTCGAAGGATTCTCGTATGGACAATCTGTTTTCCATCGAGGAGTTGCAAGCGGCATTGGCAGCGTGCAGACGTTCCTCATCGCCTGGACCTGTCGGGGTGACGTACGCAGCTCTTGCCAACCTCGGTCAAACAGCCCGGCATGCTCTTCTGGACGTGTACAATAATTCGTGGCGTGAAGGAGTGGTTCCTGCTGCATGGAAGTCCAGCCGCCTTGTGCCTCTGCTAAAACCAGGCAAATCACCTCTAGACGTGGCGTCTTATCGTCCCATTGCTCTGGCCAGTTGTCTAGGAAAGGTGATGGAGAGGATGGTGCTGACACGTCTGGAGTGGTACCTAGAGCGGTTCGAGATATACCCTGACGCTATGGCAGGCTTCCGACGCGGACGTTCTTCTATAGACAACGTCATAGATCTTGTCTCGTCGGTTCAGCACGAAAAAACCCGAAAGAGACTGCCAGCGGTGATGTTACTGGACGTTAAAGGCGCTTATGACAACATAACTCATCGAGCCATTCTGGACGCTTTGGGCGATGTTGGCCTGGGTGGCCTTGTTTTTCGATGGATACACAGCTATTTGAAGGACAGGTCATTCTTTGTGCAAACAGAGGACGGTGTGACATCGCAGCACAACACCTACCGTGGCGTACCGCAAGGTGGAGTCTTGAGTCCCACTCTATTTAATCTAGTGCTCATCGACCTGGTTCATTTCCTTCCGCAATCCGTCCATGTGTCGATCTATGCGGACGATATATGCATTTGGTCATCAGGAGTTACGCGTCCCCAGGTGCGCGCCAGACTCCAAAAAGCGGCCACAGTTACATCACGTTATCTTCGAGTACGAGGTCTGGAGGTGGCATCAGAGAAGTGCTCTATGGTCGCTTTCAGGCGCAAAGCAATGAGACCGTATGTTGTCAAAATTAACGGACAGCCAATCATCTACGAGAAGACGCACCGTTTTCTAGGAGTGACAATCGATCGAGACCTCTCCTGGAGTCCTCATATCTGCTACCTAAAAAAGAAGCTGGCCGTGGTAACCCATCTCAGTTTTCTCGCGGGAAAGTCATGGGGTGCGTCTGTGAGGGCGATGCTCCAGCTCTATAATGCACTCTTCTTGGGTCTCCTACGCTATAGCTTATCTGTACTGAGTGGGACCGGTAGGACCAACCTCCGTGCCCTCCAGTCTGTGCAAGCTCAAGCTCTGAGAATATGTCTTGGCCTTCCCAGGTGCGCATCCACGGCAGCAACAATAGCCATTGCGCATGATCACCCCATCAATGCGTACATTCAAGTCGACGCTTTAAGGATGCACATCAGGCACTTCGCCCGACTTCCATCGCATCATCTCGCCTCCCTTCCTGCCACTCGACCTCGTTCAGCGTTTAGCAGGATTATTAGCGCCAGCCATGGAACTTTACCATCGAACTTCACGCCTGCAGCACGACCATCTCTACCTCTGTGGTGCCTGCATCCAATCCACGCCCTTCTTGTAATTTCCGGTATCAAAAAGAAAACGGAGATCTCGTCATTCGCCCTCAAACAAACCGTGCTTTCATTCATGCATGAAAAGCACAGAGAACGCACCCACGTTTACACGTACGGTTCTGTCTCATCCAAAAGTTCAGCCGGAGCAGTGGTAATTCCCGTGAAATCTGTCACCATCCAATTCAAGACGTCTCACAATACATCATCGACGGCTGCAGAACTCGCAGCTATCCGTGCTGCTCTGTAAATTATTGGTCCCAAATCATCAGTCATGGTCCATTTTTTGTGACTCGAAGGCAGCTCTCCAGTGCCTGCTGTGCCCTTTCACCCACGGACCTAGCGCACAATTAGTCGCAGACATCCGACTACTTCACCATCACGCAACCGACAAGGGGCACAACATCATCTACCAGTGGATACCAGGTCACTGCGGAATTTCGGGAAATCACAGTGCGGATGACGCTGCCCGATCGGCCCACGATGGTGCTCCTATTGTATCGATACCACTGTCGAGAACAGACGCAGCCACAAAACTTCGTTCCCTCGCACGCGAGCTTACGCAGACTCTGTGGAACACCAGTGAATTCAGCAACGCACGGCTCCACAGATTGGATCCACGTCTGCAACTCCGTCTTCCACCAGGGTTACCACGAGCGGAAGCAACACTTCTGTGCCGCCTGTGGCTCGGCGTGGCATTAACGAACGCCTATTCCTTCCGCATTGGAATGGCCGACAGCCCTGCTTGCAACAACTATGGCTGCGAGGAGACAATCAAGCACCTCCTCTGTGACTGTCCCCGCTACAATGTGGCTTAGTTTGTCCCCCGCAGAAAAAAAAAAGAATCAAAAAGAAAGTGGGGGAAAGCCCGCACCACCGAAAGGTATAACGGGCATTAAACCAATCAGAAATGTAAAAAAAAAGGAGGGGTCGTCAAGGCTGACAACCCAAAGACAAATTCCGAGAAAAAACCAATCTTAAAGAAAAAAAAAATGTTTCGGAGGCAAATGCAGCGAGCGGAAGCGGAAGTAGCGAGGAACAATAAGGCTGGTAGTCCCAGGAGAACAACCGAAAAACCCAGTAATGCGCTCCGGGGGGAAAGAGGGAGAGTATTGGGTGGTCTTCGGCAGTGATCCACAACGATTCTGCATGTTTATTGCATGAGAGAAAATGAAAAGCACGGCAAAGGCTTGAGCAGCAGGCAGGTGTAGGTGGCAGGGCCGACTCGTGGGACCAGGAAGGTATCACCACTCGAAAGCAGGAAGACCGAGTCCAGCCGGGACCTGCGCAAGGCTAAGTGCTACAAGAAACTGGGAAAGGGAAAGAGGAAGGGGGATGGGAAAGCAAGGAAAGAGATGGGCAAGGCAAGCGATATGAGGATGATGCATGCAGTTAAAGCCAGATGACACGGGGCGAACCCCACCATGGTTGGCGTAAACTGTGCAACTGGCATGAAACCGAGCATGCAAGAGTAACATGAGGGATATGTAAGCGGATATGAGGCGAAAAGGGGATGAAAAAAGGGCAGGTAAAAGAGGAGTAACAGTTAAGAAGCGTCAGTTAAGAAACGCGATCGCGACTGCGCTTGAAAGACTGGACAATCGCCCCTTCACAGAGGAAAAAGTTTTAGGACACTGGTCTAGACGGGCTTCGGCACTCAAGTCCTTAAGGGCTCTGCTGAAGTTCTTAAGGGCTTGTGAATTGTGCGACCGGCTTTGAACGTTGTATCGCGTAGGGTCGCGTTATTGCGCGAATTTTATTTTATTGTTTTATTTTATTTTATTTTGTTATTTAAATTTTTTTGTTTCTTCTATCACATTTCATTCCCTTTACCCCTTTCCCCAGTACAGGGTAGCAAGCCGGTTTTTTTCACTGGCTAAAATCCTTGTCTTTCTTTCCCTTTCTTTCTCTCTCTCTCTCTTCGTTCAAGGAAACGCAATGCTTGATCAACGGTTTTAGCAAAACGACTCTGGATATCCGCGTAATAAATGCGACAGTGTGGTTTCAAGAGGATAATGACTAGGCTCTCAAGACGCTGTGACAAAAATATGTTACCCGGCTTTCACCAGTACAAGGATTCGAAAATATGGCGAGGAAAACTGGAAAATATTTGATATTGCTCATGGGGTACAAATCAAAATATTGTTCCGCTCAAATCTCGATAAATGAATGCGCGGACAGTTAAATATAGGATTATTTTTTGAACTTCGAAATGATATTTCTCGCAGATTTACTCTTATTTTAGTTGCATTGAAAATTGTCTGTAACGCTTCTGTTTTTGTGTAGAACCGGTAAAACAAATACTTGCTAAAGTTTTCTAAATCGTTACTGACGATATCAGGCTTTGGTTCTTATATACTCGGTGCATGCTATTCGCGAGTGCAACTTCTTAAGGGGCCTTGTTCTTGTCGTGCGGTACTAATATACAGCATATTTGCCAATCTTTCTTTCAGGTTGTATTGGGGACGTATAGACTAAGTTACCACGATATATCAGAAGCCTAGACTGCCATCAAAGTATCTACAAGATGCCATGTTGTGTGGAATAACTGCCAGACATGGCCTGTGCGATTTCTTGAAAAACTTCGCATTCGACTTCCCCAAAACCTGTCCGACATTGCTAGAACGGTAAGTCACCTACAGTACAGAGTTTCTTTGACTACAAGCAAACATCATAGAATTAGTAGAATTCGATGAAAACAATAGGCCCCGAGTAATGAATACTTTCTTGTACATGAAGTGGACCGGCAAAAGCCCTAATGGAGAAACAAAGAATAACATAGATTTCATACTTTGTGCCGATCCCAGCATAGTGCAGGATGTAGAAGTGTTAGGTAGGGTAAAGTGCAGTGCCCATAGATTAATGAGGTCTAGGATTTGTCTCACATTGAAGAGAGAAAGAGTATAATTAGTCAAGAAGAAACAGGTCAAACTGGATACAGTAAAGTAAATGCAGACCAATTCAGGCTGGCGCTTGCAAATAAATATGCAACTTTAGAACAGGAAGATGATAACGTAGAGGTAATGAATGAAACCGTAACTAGGCTGATTTCAGAAGGAGGAATTGAAGTGGGAGGTAAGGCAGCAAGGCAACTATAGTAGGTAATATCTCCCAAGTCACAAATGACCTAATAAAGAAACGTCTTCTTCTTTCTGAGGTTTTACGTGCCAAAACCAGTTCTGATTATGAGGCACACCGTAGAGAAGGGCTCCGGATTAATTATGACCACATGGGGTTCTTTAATGTGCACTAAAATGCAAGCACACGGGCGTTTTTGCATTTCGCCTCCATCGAAATGCGGCCGCCGCGGCCGGGATTCGATCCCGCGATCTCGTGCTCAGCAGCGCAACGCCTTAGCTGACGAAGCCACCGCGGCGACAAAGCATGAAAGTGTCAAACTGAAGACATCAGATAGAACTCGCTGAACTCTCAAAACTTATCAATAAGACCAAAGTAAGGGATATTCGAAGTTATAACGCGAGAAAGATTGAAGAAGCCGTAAAATATGGACTTACGAGTAGCATGAAATCAGTCAGAAGAAAACTTCGCAGAGGGCAAGGCAAGATGTGTGCACTGAAAGATAAGCAGGGTAGTATGATCAGCAATTTCGATGACACAGTAAAAGCAGTGGAAGAATTGTATACCGACGTGTACACTACCCAGCAGAGCAGCCAAGCTACTTTCATTTCGAAATAGTGATGAAAAGAATACAGAGAGAGTCAGAAGCAAAGGGGAAAGGCAGGGAGGTTAATCAGAGGGGAAGATCCGGTTTGCTACCCTACGCTGGAGAGAGCGGGGTGGAGGAGGAGGTAAAGTGATAGGTAAGCAGAGATAGAGAACAAAAGGGAGCATAGATGCCCAATCACAGTCAGTCGCCGTCACCGCATACAATCACTGCACAGAACAGTACCACTTGTGGCACTGTAAACATAAGTTCAGGCTAAAGCGGTTTGTCCAATTCTGTAGCCTTTAAAAACAGCAACAGAGCTTTCGTCGCCCTCCGCTGCGTTGTCATGTGATGGCGGCATTCTATAATGGTTTCTTCTAATAATAGTGTTTGGTCCAAGCGCGCTATCGCGATTGCGAGCGATCGTCTCTGTAAATTGTAGCGAGGAAAGTAACAGGGAAGGTGTTGAAGAGTCTCCTCGCTGCCACAGTCATCACATGAGGCGTCGTCGGCCCATCCCACTCGGAAAGCAAAAGACCTCGTAAAGGCTACTCCTAGCCGTATTCGATAAAGCAGGGTAGCTTCGCATCGGCAGAGACCAGCTGGGGTGCGAAGGCGAATTGAAGGGTCTAGGTGGTGCAGTCGGTTGCATTGAAAACTTCGTGTGTTCCACACGGAGAACCTTATATCACGGGTAAGCATTGCAATTTTTTAAGGGCATCTGTCCTTAATAACAGTATCGACTCTTCTTTGTCGCCTTGAAGAGCCGACTGAGCAGCGTTATTGGCGTGCTCGTTGCCTATGACGCCGCAGTGACTTGGAAGCCACTGAAATGTCACGCGGCGTCCTTGCTCAGCCAAGGTATGGATTATCTATCTAATCTCGAATACCAGCTGCTCGTACGATACCCGGCGCAGGCCTGATAGTAAAGACTGAAGTGCTGCCTTCGAGTCACTGAATATGGACCACCTTCGAGGTCAGGATACATAGGCTCCTTCTATAACCAGTGATGAAGTTAGAAAGACCTTGCAAGATATGACCAGGGAAAAACAGCTGGGAAAGATGAAATAACAGTCGACTTAATCAAAGATGGAGGAGATATGCTTGAAAAGTTTGCTGCCCTTTAAGCGGGAGACACACGGTCCGATTCGATGTCCGCTCCGGCGTCCGACGCGCCGGAACGGCAGCCGGAACCGAGGCGTTTTGCCGTGCCGAAGCGCCGGATCGGATGCCCGGCGTGCAACAAACTTGGATAGATTTTCACCGTCCGACGCGTCCGACAACCGCACCGTCGTTTGGCCGCAGTCAATGACAGCGCGTGGCATGTGACATTCTCTGACGCTCCCTTCGGAGAGGTGGTGCCGGCGGGCCGGCTTCTCGTCGCCTCGTTTTTTTTTTTCATGCCGACTGCAACAGCATTGCTACGATTCGTTTCTGACAAGCAATAGTTACCATTTCGGTAAAATTATCTCGAACCTGTGCCTGTTGTGCAAAGCAGCACCTAGTACTAGCACTCAGCTACTTGCGAGATCGGCCGGGAGCCGCGATGCGACAGCATTTCGCAGGTAGACTACACACACCGACTGTCTGAGCGAGGCTACTCGCTTAGCTTGCACGCTTGCCCTTCGCATCGACGGCGTCCAGTAATCCAAGTGTATTTAATTACGGGTAACCTACGTGTACAGTGTTAATCGTGTTGGCAAATATAAGCGCACTTCTACGAGCTCGGACTGGATCGCAAGAGCCGTGGGACGTGGCGTCCACACCGCTGCGAAGTGTTTTGTCGCTCGTAAAGGCGTAATTTTAGCGACAGTGTTCGCGTAAAGCGAAGCTTCATTGCGCACAGTTGTTTATTTTGTATTTGTCGACGAGGATACGAAGTCTTCCGAGCGTACAAGCTGGGGCGCAAGATCTGGGTGGAGCTTAGGCGCCGCTCGCTCTTTCGGATGCCCGTCCCGTGTGCCCTGAATCGTCGTATGCCGCATCCCGGAGCATGCGGCGCCGCACATCGGATCGGACGCCAAATCGTAACGTGTGTTTCCTGCTTTATAGGCAGCGCCTCAAGACTTCAAGTGTACCAGGGAGCTGGAAGAACGCCAACATTATACCCAAAAGAAAGGAGACGTTAAAAAATTAAAGAAATATAGGCCCTTTAGCTTGCTTTCAGTATTGTTCAAAATATTCAGCAATATAATTTCCAACAGAATCAGGGCAACACTTCACTTCAGCCAACCAAAAGAACCAGCTGGCTTCAGGAAGGTATATTCTACGATGGATCATATCCACGTCATCAATCAGGTAATCGAGAAATCTGCGGAGTGCAATCAACCTCGCTATATGACTTTCATAGATAATGAAAATG
>NW_023606529.1:0-19438 GCF_013339745.2 Dermacentor silvarum
TTGGTTGCAATTGGTGGACAGAGTTTTAGAGCCGAGTTCACTGTGTTGCTCCACGCAACTAATGATGTTATTTTAGGCATAGATTTCCTACGTGGATGCAGTGCTACCCTTCACTGCGGGACTGGAGAGAATTTATTACGGAGCACGTTACCAAGCATCATACTTGATGATTTGCAGACTGATCAAGCCGACGTGTTTTCGCTGTCTCAAGATGTGTTCCTGCCTGGTCGCACAGCCATGTTTGTTTCCGCGTGTTCTTCACGTGTCCGGATGGGATCAGGCAGCGGCCTTGTCGAACCAGACCACAACAACGCGCTTAAGAAGAATGTGTTGGTTACCCGATCTATTGTTCAAGCCATCGACGGGCGTGCTTTCTTGTGGACAGTCAACGCTTCTATTGAGCCTGTTGCCCTGCCTGCCGGACTTAAATTGGGAACATTTGAGGAGCAAGTCACAATTTATGTACGAACAGTTCCAGCGTCTTCAGACATCCATCGTCCATTGCCGAACTATTCGGATGACTTGCGACGTGTGATCAACAAGTCGTTGCCGTCTTCCGAGCAAGATGTACTCTTACAAGTGCTTGCCTGCCACACGTCGGTCTTTGATTTTGCTCAAGGCGAGCGTTCTCGGATGTTGCCGAAATCCCACATGCACCATCGCATAAACACTGCGCAAGCGACTCCGATATGCCAGAAACCCTATCGCGCATCTCCAACGGAAAGAAAAGTGATCGCAGAACAGGTCGAAGACATGCTGCAGAAAGGCGTTATTCAGGAGTCTTGCAGTCCGTGGGAAGCTCCTGTTATACTAGTGAAAAAGAAAGACAACTCCTGGAGATTTTGTGTCGATTACCGCCGCCTGAATGCCGTCACAAAGAAAGACGTGTATCCCTTACCGCGAATCGACGATGCTGTAGACTGCCTTCACTCCGCCTCGTACTTTTCGTCGGTTGACCTCCGGTCCGGATACTCGCAGATACCGATGCACCCGTCTGACAGAGAAAAGACCGCTTTTGTGACGCCTGATGGACTCTTTGGGTTCAACGTCATGCGGTTTGGCTTATGTAATGCACCAGCAACCTTCGAGCGGTTTATAAACTCCATCCTCCGCGGTCTCAAATGGAAGATTTGCATGTGTTATTCAGACGATGTGATTATTTTCGGCCGAACATTCCACGAGCACAACCAGCGGCTCAGCGTTGTTTTGGACTGCATCCAACAGGCTGGCCTTAATTTAAACTCTAAGAAGTGCCATCTCGTCGACAAGGACGGTATACGGCAAGACCCCCAAAAGATTTCTGCTGTTCGCAACTTTATGCAGCCGAAGACAGTGAAAGACCTCAGAAGATTCCTGGGCCTTTGTTCTTATTTTCGCAGGTTTATTAGAGACTTCGCCCAGCTTGCTTGTCCCCTGACTAACCTGCTTCGCAAGGACACTCCCTACGTATGGTCCACTCAGTGCGAGGCAGCCTTCGAGCGGCTGAAGTTTTTTATCATCTCTGGGCCACTTCTCCGCCATTTCGATCCGGAGGCGGTCACCGAACTGCATACTGATCCAAGTGGTGTGGGCGTTGGTGCTGTGCTCGTCCAGTTTCACGACACTCGCCAACACGTCGTTGCCTACGCAAGTCGTACTCTGACGAAAGCAGAGATAAATTATACAGTCACGGAATTGGAATGTCTTGCTGTTGTTTTCGCCATCAACAAGTGGAGACCATATTTATACGGCCGCCATTTCAAGATTGTTACCGACCTTCATTCTCTCTGCTGGCTTGTTGGACTGCGTGACCCAGCTGGCCGGTTGGCTCGGTGGGCCTTGCGGCTCCAAGATACTGCATTCCAAGATACAACTTTTCTGTTGCTTACAAGAGTGGTCTGTGCCACACAGATGCCTACTGCTATCTCGTCTTCCCTCTCAGAGCAACAGCACTGATGGTGATGATTTCGACATCTACTTAACTGCGGCCAAACTGGACCTAACGGCTCCAGCTCCCCTGCCGCTGCCTGCGGAGACGCCCGCCGGCCAACCTCTCAACATAGCGCTGCTTGTACAACGTGGCTACGTTCCCACGACTCTATCGGGGTCGTCTACCTGACTTAAATGTTATCGGTTGTAATGAAAGGGAACTTACAGAACTATTCAATGAGTATTTCGTAGCCATAGGATAACAGTTGGCAACCTTAACAAATTAAGAATATGACTCACCATTTCCTACTATTCACAATAGTACTTTCATTTTTCGAGAAATTACAGAAGCTGAAATCATTGCAGTAGCACGTCAGATGTCATCCGATAAGGTCATGGATCATGGTGGAATACCAGTTAAGATACTCAAGGAGAACATTGAAACCTTATGCAAACCTCTTGCAGTAATTTTCAACCAGTCATTCGTGACAGGTGTGTACCATGAACAGCTTAAGATAGGGAGAGTGACACCAATACACAAAGGAGAATGTCCCGACTGCATAGCAAATTACCGTCCCACAACAATTTTATCATGCGTGAACACTCTTTTTGAGAAACTGGTAGCCAAATAATCATTGACTTTATTACAAAATACAGTATCGGAACTCCGAATCAACATGGCTTTAGAAAACAATACTGCACGGCTACTGCAGTAAATTTTGTGGCAGAAAAATAAAGCGTGCTTTAAACAATAACCAACTCATCATAGGTATCTTCCTAGATATAAAAATGACATTTGATTCAGGGAACCGCAATATTTTGTTGTACAAGCTCGAACGCTATGGATTTAGAGGGATAGCTTCAAAACGTTTTCGCAGCAATTTGACTCAGCGGACTCAGTTAGTACAAATACTTCGCAAAAAATCAGACCGTAAACTAGTTGAAACGGGAGTACGAGAAGGTTCAGTATTTGGACCGATCTTGTTTTCCCTATTTATCAATGATTATCCTCTCTCCTTGAGCCACACGCAAGCAGCTCTGTATGCAGATGACACTGCCCTACTTATAGCACACCACTCTCTTCAGGAAGCAGAATTACTCGCTAATAATTAACTAGAAGTAACTTCTGAATGGTTTAAACGAAAAAATTACTGCTAAACCAAAAGAAAACTAAGTATGTTGTTTTCGCTTCTAACGGAAAAGTGGTACTTGAAACATGTGGGCTGTACATTGGAGGAAATGCTATTGAGAAGTTAAGCGCACATACTTACCTTGGCGTGACTCTCGACATCATTCCATTGGGCAACAGATATTGATCATCTTTGCAAACAACTAAGCTTTGGATGCTTCACGTTATTTAAGGTTCAAAAATATTTCAATATACAGACACTCCGTATATTATATATGAACGTATTTCACTCTCACGTAACATACTGCATGGACTCATGGGGCCACACGTATGCTTCGTATTGTTCGGTGGTTAGCATCCTGCAAAAAAGAGCTGTACGAAGCATCGCATCAGCGCGTAAGAACGAACCTTCCACAGAACTGTTCAGAAACCTCAACATAATGCCATTTAATGCCGTTAGGAAATATAAAACTGCTACATTAGTACAGAATAATTCACAATACCGTATCCTATCATTCATAAGTTTTAGTAATACCCAGGTGTAACACTCGACAGGCGGAAAAAAATCTTAATCTGCGGGTATTTCACAATTTTTATGGCCGTCGAACAATATGCTATGTTGGCGCAAAAATTTGGAACAATATACCTAGTTTGATAAAATGTCTGCCAAATATCGCGCCATTGCTCAAGAGACTCTTTCTTTCCGGGAGCTACCAGTCACCATAATAATACTGTACTCGCAAACTGCTGCGGATATTGTATACATGCCGCATTGATGCTGTAATTTTCATGTTAACATTGTACTCGCTAATTGATTCTGTACTTACACAACCTTCTTGTAATGGATCCTAACTGGCCACGTCGGCTATGGATCCAGATACTTTCACAATCATTTTCGTACACCTTTTTAGTGCAATAAAACTTTCATTGTCTTCTTCTATCCCTCCAAACCAACCAGAGGTTGGCCCATCCAACATTTAGGCGGAGCAAGCCGTCATTTTTCAAGACATCGAGAGCCGGCGTCGCCGCCGGCAGAATGCACCAGGAGCGGCCACGTCCAAGACTCCTCTCAACAATTCTGCCAAGAGACGCTCGCGCTCCGTCGTCGTCTTCTAAAGCACCACAGAAGACTTTTCCACCAGTCTCCAAGTGGACGCCAAAGCCAACGGTCAGGATGAATCTCGACAGCTACGTGGCCGTGCTCAAGCCGCGCACTACGGTCGCCCTCAAGACAATCTTTCAGCAAGGTGAGCTCGGCGCTGCCATTTCCCAACTCATCGGTAGGCAGAACATGAACGCCATCACAATTTCTCCCAAATGGGAACAAAACATCCTTGTCTGTGGCACGCAGACCCCCGAGGTAGTTCAGAAGCTGGTAACGGACTTTCAACTTAACACCAGCAAAGGACCACTCCCACTTCACAGACACCTCAAGCTCACCGGTGACGTATGTCGCCGAGTGATTTCTGCGCATAACCTCGAAATCAATGAGTCCATGAAACACACTGTGCAGTGGCGCGGTGGTGAACTAGTACACGTGCGCAAGCTGGGGAACTCCAATGTGGCTGTGCTGACTTTCGAGGGACGGAACGTTCCGCGTTACGTCCACTACAACGCAGAACTGACTCCCGTCAGGGAGTACAAGAAGACAGTGCCAGCGTGCTACCGTTGCGGCACACTGGGGCACAGGGTGGACAAGTGTCCCAACCCGGTGAACGAAAGATGCGGCCTCTGTGGCCAAATGTGGGGGCTGGTACTGAGGGGATGGCCCCCCACGAATGCCATCCGATGGGCATAGCCTGCGGGGGCCCGCACCTCACCGGCTCCCGCGAATGCAGTGGGAAATTCATCAGGCTTCAGCAGCCAGGGCCCACGACATCGGGGCCCCCCGCAATATCGAGGCGCCAGCCAGCTGGAAAGGCGCCAATCGCACCACCCAAGAGAGCCAATCCCGACGCGACACGGGAGAGTCACACCACCGGGCGGCAGCAAGTCAACCAGGAGACGCCAAGCCGCGGCGCGACGTCATCCCCTGACAAGACAGCAGCAGCAATGCCACTACCTGGAGAAGTGGTGTGATGATGATGATAGATGATTTATTGGCATCCTCTTTGAAACGGGGTGGCGACAAATAGTCACCTAGCCTGCTTTATTTATTCAGGTGTACTATACATGTTCTTTATCTAGCATTTTTGTATACCTCTCATTATTCTTTTTTCTTTTTCAAAAATTTACCTTGTACCACTACCTATGATTTTAAGAGATCAGGTCGTATCCATCTTTTCCTTGCTTTTTTCCACCAGTACTCTAATCGTCTCTTGCTTATCTCTACGGCTGATCTGTTGATGTTTCCTTCCACTTTAGACCCAAGTGCTTCTGGGAGTTGCACGTTACCTACGGTTCTCGCTGGGTGGATCCCGTCACATTCCATTAGGATGTGTTGAGTGGTTCTTGATCTTTACTGCAGCATACACATGCCTCATCTAGTTCCGAATATTTGCTCCGGTATGTTTTGGTCGTTAGGCAACCGGCTCGAGCCACAAATAGCAAGGCACTGCCCTTTGCTTTATCGTACAGATTTTCCCTTCTAATTTCTTTCTTCTCATTCTTGTACATCTCCATTGTCTATTTTTTTCCATTCTTTGCATCCAATTCACGGTCTTTATTTCCCTCACTTTCTTTCTGATGACTCCTGGTTGTCCATTTACAGTTTCGATTATCCTGTACTTAGTTGTCAACTTCTTTGACCTCTACCTCCATTCTTTGTCCAGGCTTTTAATGTAGAGATACTTGTGTATCTTAGCTGACCATTTATTTTCATCCATGTTCCTGAGCCTTTCTTAAAACTAATTTTACTCTTTGCTTCTCTGACTTCAAAAGAGGCCCAACCCATGTCACCCTGCACTGCCTCATTTGTGGTACTACCGTGGGCTCCCAAAGCCAACCGGCCTACTGATCTTTGGTAACTTCCAAACCTGACAAGATATCCGATTATAAGCATAGAATGGCATTTGTGAAAGTTAGCGCTGGCACCATTACTCCTTTCCAGATTCCACACACCACCTCACACTTAATGTGGCCCCACTGTGCTCTGTTTCATTATTGCTGCATTCCGCTTCCCCTTTATTTTCAGATTATCTTTGTGGTTGCCTGAGTAATTCTGTCCTGCGTTTATGTGTACGCCGAGGCACTTATATTGCTTTATTATGGGTATGGGGCTCCTCCGTTGCCTAGGGGGCGCTGCGAAAATGGTGCTAAAAAGCGCCCTCAATCCGAAACTGGGTAGTACCAAGCTCGGTCGTCTGCTTCGGAAGGCACCTTTACAATAGGGACCCGCCACTATCGGTTGTGTTGTACCACGGCTTGCAGCGAATATCGGGCGCCGATTTTTTCAGGGGTGGCACGCTGCGTAAAGGCAAGAAATTATGCAACACCGTATACATGTACGCCGTTCAAGAAATAAGCGGCGAAGTCTTAGCGCGGGTTCAATCGCAAGTGAAGCGAGTCGCGTACGAAGTTGAACTTCAGGTAAGTTTTGCACGCTGCAATATTCAGGCGCACAAACGCGAGGAAATGCTCACCTATAAATTAAGTCACAGCAGCGATAAGCAGACATCACGTGTACGGAATAGCTCGATCGCATGACGGTACGCACCGCAACGGCAGCGGTCTTTCAGCATGCCGCGAAACGGCGGGACTTCTGCAATCTTTGTTGACTGCATGCCGCTAGACAAGTAGTTATGCCTGCACTATAGTAGCGGCCGTCTGTCCCTTTAGCAACTGATAAATAACTGATGCAATGCATATGAGCTCGCAGTAACGTACGTACGTGCCAATTGTGCGCTGCAGCGCGAGCTCGTGTGCGGCTCGCTTGATGTAGCTCTGAATGACAGCGCTCGAATATCGATGTGCCGTAATAAATACTGCCTTTGTGCGCTGCGTTAACGTATTGGCTGGAGGTCAAAGATTATCACATTTAACTCTCGAACCTGTGTTGCTCGCAGTGGGGTAGTGAAGTTATCCAGCGCGCCCGACGCTCCACAGCGTGAGGCCTTGAAGGAAAACAGTAGAATCTGATGTTCGGATTCAGGCCTTCTTGTTCATGGCAGCCCACGAGGCAGTAGTCACGGCGGTGACTCTGTTTCGAGGCTGAGCTAGGTCTCTCCGGATCGGTGTCGCCGAAGTGTTCTGCTTCCAACATTACGTTCCACGGCACACGTAGAGTCCGTTTTCGTTAAACTATAGGCTGTGGCCAGCTCGCAGTGTGGTCGGCGTGGTCTGTGAGAAGTGACGAAGCTTTTAGCACTCGAAACAGGGCAGAAAAAAGTGCGAATCAACGCAAATTCGGGCTCGAAACCTGCTTAGCCATAGCCACGGCTCAGTACTACCTAAGCTGGTACTACCCAGATGACGTTTTTCGCCGCTACCAGGCGCAGCTGCTATACCTCAAACTCCTGCGCAAGACGCCCATTACTTGATGTTGAATTGACACCACGAAGTTACTCGTCTCTTCTGTGTTCCTGTGTTTTAGGGGCGAAGCTCCTTAGGGTGTGGGTCTGTCCCTCCTCTGTAGTAGTAGTCGTCGTCGTCGTAGTAGGTAGCCACGTCTACTTTTATGAGAAAAAAAATTGCGAAAGTTGTGTCCGTAGCGCGGAATCGAACAAGAGACCCCTCGCTTCCGAACGCGCGGCGCTAACCACTACGCCACGAAGCGCACATGGGCACACGCACTACGAGGACAATAAATACCCAGCATTAACGAAAGACTGCGCGTTTCTAACGTGTTTGTGCTAGCGCGTTACGGCCCGTCTAAGAAGCTGGTGCAAGACGTTGTAGCCTCTCCGCCTTACCCCCGTATTCATAAACGCTCCTCGACTTGAACTTGACTTGCCACCGCCTTGGGCAGCGCGTTCGAAACGCGTTGAAGGCGGTGGCAAGTTAAGTTCAAGTCGAGGAGCGTTTATGAATACGGGGGTTATACTCTCTCAGCAGTCATCTGATGGCGTCGGCAAACGCGGTGCACGTTCCGGCATGTGTAAACGGCTGCGTAAGACGCTGTGGCCTCTCCCCCTTACTAGAGAGTACTGCACGTTTCTAACGCGTTTGTGCTAGCGTCCCCTTAAGCGGGAGATGGTGCAATTATAATGAAGGGTGCTGGTATAAAATAGCAATGACGTCACATATGGCGCGTGTCATTGGTGGAAGTCAATCGTTCGACTTAGTGCGGCGAGACTGGGCGAATTACACGGAAGATTCACGGTGCACCGATGATTCCCTCCGGAGTTTCGCCCACTCATCATCGTTCACCCCGTGGATATGCGGTGTTTTTTGGGTGTTCCCAGCTCTCAGCGCTCCATCTGGCGGCGCCGCCCGCAACCAAGCCAAGGTAGGCAGCTGGGCAAGGGTCGCTTCCTCATCGCACTCACCCCTGCCCCCCCCCCCCCCCACCAGCACCGCCGAGACGCTGGAACTCAGGCGCGAGCTCGCCCTCTTGCGAGCTCAAAAAAAAAAAGAAACTAGCCAGTGAGCTAAACACGCTCCGAACCCAATTCGGTACGACGCTCTCCTCAAGCGGCGAGGAAGAAAACATAGCAGACCGGGAGCTTCCTACTCCTATAGAGAGTCGCGTCTTGGCCCTGGAGACCCAGGTAACCGCGATTGAAATACAATTGGCTGACCTCCCCAAAATTATCCACTACACCATCGCGCGTCAGATGGATAGTGTTATCACACAGGTGACACAAGCCGTAACTCGCATTATCTAAAAATGGATACAAGACACTCCGCGCGTCCTTAAGCGCGTAGGGCCCATCAGTGATGATAACCGTCCCTGAAAATTTAACATGGTCATTCCTGATGAGGCTGACTTTTCGGAAGACTCCTGCACGTCTGCGCCGGGCACTAGCGGACTGGGCAGTGTTAACAACGTAACCCCACCCTCCGTCTCCGACCATGCCCCTCAACCCTAAGTCGCGAGCCAGAGCAACTCAGCCGCTTACACTAACTAACACAGCGGAACTGCAGAGGTCTCAAGGACCGCAAGAAGCGGGCTCATCTCCACCTCTACCTTAAGACCCTTGAGTTCCTCGTCATCGTGGTTGCACTTCAGGAACCCGGCGCCGGCGTCAAACCCACCAACTACACTACATTTCAACACAACCCGCAGACATGTATACTTGTTCACAAGCAATATACTGCGCAGGAGGTCACACTCCTCAAAACACAGCCTTTCTGGTACACGATGGTGTCGGTGCTGCCTCCAGAGTGCTCAGACCCACCTGTACACATTCTAAACATTTACTGCCCATCGAAACTTAAAAGCGTTACTTTCAGCGAAATTTTTACGCAAGCCATGCAGGTGGCGGGAAGGGACCCCCTCCTGATCGTCGGCGATTTCAACGCCCCGAGCAGACTCTGGGGGAACCCCCAGGAGGACACGCGTGAGAGGAAGCTTGCGGAACTTCTTTCCACATTTGTACTCACCCTTCACACTGACCCCGCCCACCCAACATGTGTAGGCAATGCCATTCAACGAGACACTTGCCCATACCTCATAATTACATGTAACATACGCCCTGTCGACTGGGTGAATACAGAGGACACTCTCGGTATAATCACTGTATAAATCTACATGCGTCCCCTGAAACGCCCACTATCACAAGCTCGTGTGCCGGACTGGACAACTTTCCGCACTACCTATCTACCTATCGTACACCCCCTCCAGTCGGGCTACGACACCTGGTCCAAATCGCTCACGTCGACACTCATACAACACGAAAAGCAGGTACAGCTCACGGACACAGAAATGGACGTGGTCAATCACCTCCATCTCCGGGAGGCCCGCCGCAGCCTCAGCAAACGATGGAGGAAACATAAACATCACAGCGCACCGTCTTACTCAAATAGCAGGCCGCGGAATATGCCGCTCAGCTAGCCGACACTAACTGGGTGGACCGGTGCAACGCGGCTGCGCGCCAGATGTCTGGCCGCAATACGTGGCGCCTGTTCCGCGCTCTCATCGATCCAACACAAACACGCACGGAAACCCAACGCCACTTACATAGGGTCATGTACAACTTTACAGGAACGACAACACAGCTAGCGCCTACGCTCATGGATCAATTCCTGTGCACCCCAAAGGACCCCCGGATGTCCGCGTACTTGTATGCAGGCGAAGACAACACGGAGCTGGACACCCCGTTCCAGCTACACGACTTTCGGGCGGCCTTAAGCAAGATGAAGCGTGTCACTGCACCTGGGCGCGACAAGGTTACGGTCAAACGCTTGGCCAACCTTCTCGACAAAGCCTACGCCGCGCTCCTCAAATACATAAATAACAGTTGGGATGGTGAGACTCCGCTCCCTCTCGACTGGAAGTCGGCTCTCGTGACCTTCATCCCGAAGCCCGGCAAACCTATTGATGTGGAGAGGCTTCGTCTCTTCTCCCTCACGTCTTGCGTCGGCAAGTTGATGGATACGATGGTGAGAGACCGACTATCTGACTTTCTCGAAACACAGCACATTTTCTCTGACACCATGTTCGGTTTCCGCCCTCAAAAGCACAGGATATACTTCTGCAGCTCCACCATGACGTCTTACATCCTGTCGAATGTCGCCGCAATGACAAGGTGGTCCTGGCCTTGGCTCTTAGAGGCGCATTCGACAACGTCAAGCACGAAGTAATCCTACGCCACCTCAGTTACACCAACTGTGGCCACAAAACATTCAATTACATAAGACAATTTCTTACAGAACGCCAAGCCTACATACGCATACAAGATGCGGAACACGGACCATCCATAATCGGCTCGCGGGGAACACCTGAAGGCGCACTCCTGTCTCCCCTCCTCTTCAATTTAGCCATGCTTCATCTTCCCTCCAAATTGGCTTCTCTGCCTGGTATTCATCACGCTTTTTACGCGGATGATATCACAATCTGGGCCACGCAAGGTAACCTGGGCCACATGGAGTCCTGCCTGCAAGCAGCGGCGACCGTAGTCGACGACTACGCTACGTACTGCGGACTCTAGTGCGCCCGAGTTAAATCTGATTTTGTGCACGTACGTCCCTCATCGGAACACAACTCAGCTACGCATCATTCTCCCCTCGGGACCGATCCAGGAGGCCAAGGAGATCCGCGTCCTTAGCCTCTTCATACACCACCAACGCAGAACCGACACCACTCTGGCCAAACTTCGCTAAGTGGGAGACCAGTCGGGCAGCATGGTCCGCCGTGTCTCCAAGAAGCGGGACGGATTACGAAGCAGGGATGCATTGCGGCTTGCCCATACTTTCGTAAAGAGTAGAATCCTCTACTCGACCCCCTACTTGCACCTGCGCAAACACGATGATGACCAATTGAAGGTCATCCACAGGAAAATCATTAAGCGGGCTCTCGACCACGTCTACCCAGAGACTTCTGGCCCATGGGCGTGGTGAACACTTTCTGGGAGCTTCGAGAAGCCCTCTTAGTCAACCAATACACGCGTCGTGCACAGACCCCCACCGGTCGCCGCCTCTTGGACCGGCTACATATCAAACACGGCTACCACATTGAGGAAAGGGTGAAAGGGCCAGAACCCTGGAGATGTGCCCTCCGGGTCCGACCCCTTCCCCGCAACATGTCCAGAGAAGACCATAGCGGTCATCGCCAGGTGCGCGCGGAAGCGTTGCAGCGACACTATGGTCACCAACAAGACGTGTATTACGTGGACGTTGGCGGCCCACACCACGGGGATGGTACACGGCCGCAGTCGTACACAACACTAACACAGTTAATGTGCTCACTTTCAAAGCCTACAGTGCCACACACGCGGAAGAGATTGCCATCGCTCTGGCCCTCACTAATCCCACGTCGAAACACATCATCACCGATTCGCGAGGGGCTTGTTGGAACTATTGGCTGGAGTGTGCCCCCCGCTTGCCCGGTGCATACTGCAATCTAGCTGCCTATATGTTGATCCAACTCCGCTTAACCTGATTTGGTCCCCCATTCACTAGGGACTCCGGGGAAACGAACAGGCCGATCAGGCCGCCCACGCACTCTCTCCTCAGCCTGTCTCCCGGTCCTTGGAAGCCTACTCCCAATCAGACAATCTGGCCCTTTCATTCAAAGAAATCACCGATTAGTATAAGGACCGGCGTTACCCGGCCACTTGTAAGGGACTGGATCGCGCTGACGAGAGCCTCCTCATCAAAATTTTTACCAACACTACTCTGCCCGGCGGTGCTGAAGCATTTCAACCCATCCTTTGACGGCGCATGCCAGTTCTGTGGGGAGGTGGCTGACACCTTCCACATAGTATGGGCGTGCCAATCAAACTCATCCATCCCCCAAACCCCAACCCCACCAGAGAGGACTGGAAGGTGGCCCTGCTCGACTGTCAAGACCTGAAGACCCATAAGGCTTTGGTTCAACGAACGCGGGCGGCGTTGCTTGCCAATGGGGCACCGGAATAGGGGCACCACCTAGTAATGTGAGGGCAGGAGGCCAATATGGCCCTAACCAAATCACCTCTCTGCAACCACTTTAATAAATGTTTTTCCCCACCACCACCACCAGGGTTCTATCGTGTTTGTAAAAAAAAAACAACATCGAGTGTGACCATTTCAAAAAGCGATGGCACTTTTACTGTCAGACGTAGGGTCTTTAAAACACCTTCTTTCGGCGAAAGCACCAGGAGTGGAACTGGTTCCCAGGAGAGGTTACGAAGTCATCCTCTGCTGCTTTCGTAACAGCATGAAGGCACACCTGTCGGCAGGTGAATTTCCTAGTAAGGATGAGTCTCTGTTGATATCTGTTATGCCTTTGATTAACTATGTATGTTTTTTTTCGACATTACGTATACACCGTATCGTGGCTGTGGTACGTGAAATCAGGAGAAGTGTACTTTTATGCACAAGTCCACTAAGGAGCAAATATGTATTGCATTTATGATTAGCTATTGATGAATGAAGCGACTGACAGAGAGCGGTGTGGATCAGAGAGCAAACGGGGATAACCTATATTCTAGTGGACATTAGGCGGAAGAAATGGAGCTGGGCAGGCCGTGCGATGCGTAGGATGGATAACCAGTGGACCATTAGAGTTCCAGAATGGATACCAAGAGAATGGAAGCGCAGTCGAGGACGGCAGAAAACTAGGTGGGGTGACGAAGTTAGGAAATTTGCAGGCGCAAGTTTGAAACAGCTAGCGCAAGACAGGGGTAATTGGAGAGAACAGGGAGAGGCCTTCGTCCTTCAGTGGACATAAACATAGGCGGATTATGATGATGACTGATGAATCTAGTATGCCCACTCCAGCATCAATACTTTGAAGGTTTGCAGTACACCTGAAATAAAGAAATAAATTAATATTTAGTCATTTATTAATAATTAAGAACGGCAGAACCTATCCACGATGGCTGTCAACGGCAATGCGCTAGCATTGAATCAATATATTCATCCAACAATATGTTGTCCTCGACACAACGTAATGCCAGCGCCCCAACGAGTTATGAATGAGGCGTGCAGGGCCACGGGACTCCTCTTCCGCGCTTCTGAGCACTCGGCGCCATCTAGCGCCGCTGCCCCGATGTTTGGGGTGGCATCTAAAATGCATGGCGCTCCGGTGCTTCGAACGCCGAGAAACACGTTATGCGACAACCAGGCTCCTCTCTCGCCCTTCTTTCTAGAGTCGCTGCGTCGTCTAGTGGCACTGCCAAGAAGTCCCCGCACAGCATCCGAGGCGAGAAGCGTAGCGCGCCGGTGCCTGCGAACGCTGAAAAATTGTTCCCTCGCACTTCGCACACTCAGTGGTACCGATCGACTCAGTGAACCAAGTTGGCGAGAGGCTCAAAGATGAGCGAGCGGCACATACCAACCACACTTGTGGCACAGCCTGCTAAAGCGTCGTGTTGGTGCCCTTGGATCTTTCTTTGTCCTTGTAGAGCGGCACGCCCTCAGTAGCACATACCTAGTTACCCCAATTCGGTGACGAAGGCGCTCGTTGAAGACTCCAGGTCGGCTTCAAAGAGTTTCTTCTAACAGTGGGGCCTACCCAGTCCCGCATCTCCAGAAAACCTGGTTGGCGTGAAAAAGGTTCGTTGAAGAGCGGCACGCATGCACACACTGGCACATAGTAATCAAGTTGACCCGATGGTTGTTTTCGAGCCCTGTAACCTATGCACAACTACCCGATGTAACTCTAAGACCACAGACCACCTATTTACCCACGAAGCTGGGTAAAAGGTTAGATATAAACATACATAAATACAAACATCGATAGAAACATATACAGATAGTCCCAGTAAGTGCGTCAAGTGCCCTAACATTGCTAGCGCATTAAAAAAAGGCGGAAGAAGCCATTTCACGATTACTGGCGACGGTAATGCGTCAGCATTGAATCAATGGGGCCACACAAGGTACTGCTACTGTCGAAACGAATCATGCATGGGGCTTGTGCTACAGCGGGATTTTTCCTTCCCGCTTCCCCAAAGACACTCGGCGCCGTCTAACCCCACCACGGGGAAGCATGCTCATCGACTCCGAAATGCGTGGCGCGTCGGTGCGTGCGAAAGCTGCGAAACATCTCATGGGCGACCGGGCTGGATTTATGGATGCTGTGAGCGTCCCCTTTGAAACGAGGTGGTGGATTGCGTGACAAAGCTCTTGTTTTTTGTCAATGAATGACCAACACGCCCAAGCTTCCACGCTAACAGCTGCTTATCTTTCCTATTTACTAATTTCCTACCTACCTATATATATATATATATATATCAACGGTAATGCGTTAGGTTCCCCAAAGTGTCTAATTATATGGTGCCTAAGGTGCCTAATTATATATATATATATATATATATATATAGTTAGGCAGATACGCTGCAGACTGCTTACGTGTAGGAATGAGAAAGCATTTAGTCGCTTTCGTGAAATGTTATTGCGATAGCAATTATATGGACACTCAAAAGCAGATTTCTGCCGTCGGCGTCGCCGTCGCCGTTGGCGTCGCCGTCGCCGTGAGGTTCCGTATGACGTCATTTGGAGATGAAATCGTCGCCGCGCGCCGCCGAACGCTGTATGTGCGAGTGAAAGGGCGCGAGGGACGCGCGCTTTCACAGGGAGGGAACGCACGGCGGAGAACAAACGCGCGTTCTGCGCCATGCTCGCTTAAGGGCTGCAGAAGTAGGCGTCTCTTTTCTCCTTTACAATGACCATATATGTAGAGCAAACGCGCCTTCTTCAGACGCGCGAGAGTCCGTGGGGGAGGGGGAGGGAAGGGAGCCGACGTTTAGCTGCGGCACCAAGTGCCTATTTATATCAGAGGCTCCAGCAACAGTCACCAACGCCGCACGCATTTTGAGCTAACGCGGGCAAAACGCCGATGGCGTCGACAACAGTTCTGCGTGTTGTTGCTACCAGAGCCGCTCACCTTACTTCGTATGACATTGCTCTGTTGCTATCGCATTCATTGCTTCGCCCTTAGGGCGAAACTGTGACATTTTTTTTCCGTGCGTTCCTTGCCGCGCAAGCTCCCGACTGCGCTCTAACTGCGCCTCAGTAAGGCAAAATTAACACGCGCCAAGCGTCTCAACGCGCTTGCTTGCCCACGAGGAGTTCATAACTCAAAGGACGGTTCAGTAGCGTTCAATTGGACAACAATTGTTTTATTGCGATAGCAATTATATGGACACTCAAAAGCAGACTTCTGCCGTCGGCGTCGCCGTCGCCGTTGCCGTCGCCGTCGCCGTCGCCGTGAGGTTCCGTATGACGTCAATCGAGATGAAATCGTCGCCGCGCGCCGCCGAACGCTGTATGTGCGAGTGAAAGGGCGCGAGGGACGCGCTCTTTCACGGCGAGTGAACGCACGGCGGAGAACAAACGCGCGTTCTGCGCCGTGCTTCCTTAAGGGCTGCAGAAGTAGGCGTCTCTTTCCTCCTTTACAATCATCATATATGTAGAGCAAACGCGCCTTCTTTCGACGCGCGAGAGGCCGTGGGGGGGGGGGGGGGGGGGGGGAGGGAAGGGAGACGACGTTTAGCTGCGGCACCAAATGCCTATTTATATCAGAGGCTCCGGCAACAGTCACCAACGCCGCAGGCATTTTGAGCGAACGCGGGAAAAACGCCGACGGCGTCGACAACAGTTCTGCGCGTTGCCGGTGCTGCTGCATGTCCAAATTTATACAGCTGATAAAGCTAATATCATTACTCCGTATAGCTCTCTACAAATTTGCTATCGCAATTGATGCTTCGCCTTTCAGGTGAAACTGCGACAACTTTTTTATTTTATACACTTATTTTGTACACTCATGACATGCACCACCTCCTCCCTATTCGCTGCGCCGTCACGTGGCCAATGACGCACGTAGTAGGCACACCTTCAGTCAGCAAGAATCGTGGAACTGCCGTGCCGTCTGGGAATCGTGCTTCGCTCGCACCCCGGAAGCCCGGGTTTCATTTCCACCCAGGCCGAACTGTACCAAATGTTATTTTCAAAGCCATTATTATTGCTATAGCAAATATATGGACAATTCAAGCGGATTTATGCCATTGGCGTCGCCGTTGCCGTCGCCGTGAGGTTCCGTATAAAGTCCAAGGGCGATAAAATCGTCGCCATGCGCCGTATGTGCGAGTTTCACGGAGAGCGAACGGACATCGGAGAGAAAACGCGACTTCCGTCGCGCGAAAGGCTGTGGGGGTATGGGAGGGAGGGAAGGGGGGCGACGCTGTGCTGCGGCACCAAATGCGTATCTTGCAACTGGGCACAAGGGTAACTGGCGACGCAATCTCCCACGCGAAAGGAGCAAAGCGGGAAGGCAGCGCGGGAGGTAGGGAGGGGGGGTGGGGGGCTCCTACTGTGCCAACAAATGCGTTCTTGTACTTTGCGCCTCTGCCGGCTGTCGGTTTTGTCTTGCGCTCCGTATCTTGAAAGAGATCTCCACACGGCTCTGACCTTTGTATGCGCTGTGCGTACGCCGCTCAGTTTCCGTTGCAGCGATAGACCGCACGAACCGTTGCTCGCTGCGGCGGCCGCGCTTCCCCACGCCCCCGTTTAGACAGTTTAGACAGTGGTTGTCTCTGGTCATCGAGCCTATTCATGTTTGCTTGTGCGCGCTGGCACCACGCATGTTAATTCAATTAATAAGCGAATGTGTCAAGTTTATGCAGCCGATAAAACTACTATCCCTACACCTTATAGCTCTCTACGAATATGCTATCGCAATTGATGCTTCGTCTTTTGGGGGAAACTGCGCCATTTTTCTACTCTGTTTACGCTAACCCGCCTGTTACATTTGACGTCAATCCCAGAATTTTCTGACGTTTTTTGCTTTTTGCGCTGTCGGTCATTTTTGCTGGCATCGCTTGACCATGCCGGATTTTCTGCCTTATGGGACATATAATGCTTCGCTCTAACGAAACATGTTCCATCGTTTCCTTAGCAATACCCCATCAAGCTCATGTTTCTTCGTCCGCGGTGTACCTCGTTTTATAACTGTGCCTTCTGAGTTATCCTGGTCTCGCTTTGAAAAGTAAAGAGCTTCCCTTTAAGTTATCATAAATTGTTTCTTTCCTGATTTTGCTTTTACCACTTAGGTAGTTAGTCATAACAGCTTTCGTTTCCATTTGCCGCCACCCAGTAGATCTGTTAACCTTTCTCAGTTTGCGTTTGATGCTCTTTGTTGCCATGTTGCTTATTATACCAGTCACATACCGTACTCATACGGCCCAAAAGTTATCAAGACGCGCTCAGCCATCTAGTGGCATAGCCGAGAAGGCCGTGTGTGGCGTCCGAGACGAGAAACGTCGCACGCCGGTTCCTGCGAACGCTAAAAAGTGTTTCCTCGCTTGCAGCACATTCATTGCCACATACTCAATTCGGTAGACTTCATTGTATAGAGCTGCACTTACACAGTGTATTCATTTCGCAACTCGCTAAAGCGTTGGCTTGGAAGGCGTTCTTTGAAAACCGGAAAATAACCCAGTGCATTTGATACGCAGCCTACTAATGCGTCGGGTAGCTCTCCTGAAGGAACTCTTGTGACTTGGTCTCGATTCCGCTCACAAAAGTTGCAGTTTCGCCCGAAAGCCGAAGCTCCGATTGCAACAGCAAATCATTGGACACCTATACGAAGCATGGATAGTACTTCTATCGGCCATATAATGTTTAAAACGTGGGCATAGGAACAAAATTCAAATGTATGATGTCACGCGCGCACAAGGAAACGTGAACACGTCTCCCTCAATGTGTTCATTCTGACTTTGTCGCCGCTATTGGTGAGAGTGGCGACAAAGTCAAAAGAAGACAATTTGACCTGTCGAGGTGAAATCGGTCTCCGCATCCATCTCCTTTGTGTATCGTTGCCTTTCTTGTAAATATTGTAAATGCGTATTTATATGTGACTTCCGCAACGTAACAAATTGGCCAGAGGAACGGCGTACCCACGACAGAACACAGCCCAGCTTCGCTTTAATCACCTCGGACTGAACAGCATGACGGATGAAACAGGGCCAAAAGGGGGCGACCCACATCAGCGCTTAAAACACCGACGGTTTTCCTGGCTCAGCTGCGGGATCGACGAATGTTCTGGGGCACCTGTACGTGGAAGACTGGATCGCCACGTATGAGCGTGTAAGTGCCCACAACCAATAGAATCCGACGATTATGTTGGCTAACTTGGTGTTCTATAGGGTATTTCAATAAGGGCGGGTCGATGTTGAAATGGAATAAAAGACTCCGTGTGAGGTATAACCACATGTTTTTTATTTGAAAGGCTCATGTATGACATGTATGCAATATCACATCGTTTAAATGTCCGCCGCGGCTTCTCACAGTTACACGGATCCGTTTGGCGCAATTTTCAATGACTCTGCCGCATAGATCAGGCTGAATTTGAGCGATGGCCTAGGTTATGCTGACTTTAAGGGAATCGGTCGATTGCGGCATATTGTGTTAAACCTGCGGCTTCAGGAAACACCACTACAAAAAGTCTAGCGGGGTCCAATCTTGGTGGCCAATTCACGTCACCTGTGTGAGACATAACCATACCCTCAAATCATTCATGGCGAAATTCCATCGTGGCGTTCGCTGTGTGGCACGTAGCGCCGTATTGCTGGAATCACATGTCGTCTAGGTGCATAACGTTCAATTTGGGCCAAAAGAAAACGGTTGTCATCGTTCTGATGCGCTTGCCGTTGACGGTGATGGCCTCACCAACGTTATTTTCATAAAAAAATTACTCCATCTCCCGCTAAAGAGAACCAAAGCAGCGGGGAGGTGGTTAGCTTGAGCGGGAGATGGTGTAATTTTATTGAGAGGACGAATGAGAATGTATAAGAGAAGAGATAGAACATGGTGGTTCCCTGTTTGTTTATTTAGAGACCGTATGCGATTCGAGCGTCGGTGCACGTGGCGCTTTGAAGC
>NW_023606530.1:0-20282 GCF_013339745.2 Dermacentor silvarum
GTAATTAAACAGGGCACGTTTTCATGGGCGACACACCCGTCGACTAATTTTGAAGGAGCGCTCAATGTAGCAATTATTTAAAGTGTTTCTCACAAGCGACAGCCGCCAGAGTTAGCCTTCGATCAGCTTTCTTATATTCTTCCCCACTCGGCAAAACGTTCTGGCCAGTCAACAGCGCGCGCTGATAATGAGACTTGCTCGTTGTTTGAGCGGTATCCAGTGTGTACAATATGGGACAAAACAGGTGCTGTGTTTACGCCTCGTTTGTGCCTCGTTTATGCCTCGTGGTGCGTGGCGCACAGGCGTTTACGCCTGTGCGCCACGCGCACAGAAAGAAACCCAGCAATGACATGCGGAGGCACCACATGCAACTTGCTCGAAAGCTACAACGCACCGCAACCGACTGCGCTTACGAACGCGCATCCGAAGTGCACCCGAAGCGCAAGTGACGCGTGATGCGCCGCTCGGTTAGCATGGTCCCAAACAGTGTCGCCGTCTGGGGGCCTCCGGCGGAAGGCATCACCGGTGGTGCCAGCGTCTCCCTACGGTTGCTAGAAGGGGAGTGAGAGCAACGGCGGCGGCGGAGTGTTGCAAGCAAACATGACAGCAGCGGCGGCGCTGCAGTCGACAGCAAGATCGCTCCCCGGGCGCGGAGGCACGGCGATTGGTGCCGCGGGTTTCGAAGCGGGCGTTTTTGTTCGCAATTAGCGGTCGCATATTTGACTAACTATCGTTAGCGTTAAGCTAAATGCAGCAGTTAGTATGTGATGAACGGTAAGTGAATAGCATGGATTCGATGACGGTTGAAGTGTAAAAATGGATAAAGAAAACGGGCACACGTCACGGGCCGGCACAAATATTTTTCGCTCGTCTCGGTCACACTGTTCCACGTGCTTTCCCGAATCGTCGGGAGGGAAAAAAAGAATGATCGTCAGCTAATGCGACCAACATTATGCTAGTGGTGTGGTACAAAAAGCTGCACCGATTTCTAGGCTCGCAGTGAAGAGCTCCTTAGGACATATTACTGCGACGCCTGCATTCAGCTCGTCATATTGGTTAATTACAATATATGGTGCTTTAGAAATCATTGCACATAGGAGTTAAGTAAACAAACTTATTTTAGTCACTGATGAACTATAACGGCGGGGACATGAACAATACTCAGAAGGACGACATACAGCACTTGATTATATGATCCATTATACAGGGTGTCCCAACTATGATGCAACAAGATTTAAAAATATGCAAATGCCCCATAGCTGTACAGAACTAATACAATGTTGTTTGCCGTCGCTTGTAGATACTCAGATTATTTTTGCATTCCGCCTAATTACACAATTATACTTCTTAATTAATCAACTTCTCAATGTTATAATTAGATGAAAGTGTCAATGTGAAAATTGTAGAGCAACTTGAAAAACTACCGATACAGCTTTCTGTAGCTCAATACGTGCTACATAAAAGTGTTTTTCCAAGCGTGTAAGAAGCCCGCGAATACACGCAAAATGCCGTGCGACTGGCTGCTCGAGGTGCGTTGCGTGTATTCGCTGGCTTCTTTCATGCTCAGAAAAACACTTTTATGTACCCGTATTGAGCAAAAGAAAGTTGTATCGGTAGTTTATTAAGTTCTACAATTTTCACATTGACACTTTTCATCTAATTGAAATATTCGAGAAGTTGATTAATTAAGACTAATTTATGTAATTAGCAGAATGCAAAAAATAATTGGAGTATCTACAAGCGATGGCAAACAACATAGCCTTGGTTCTGTCCCCTACGGGCATTAGGATATTTTTAAATGTTGTTACATGATAGTTGGGACACCCTGTAGATGATTCAACTGGGGTTCGAAGTGCAGCTCGCAGATATTCCAATTCCGTTTAAGGCCTTATATGCACGGGGCCAGGGCCGCCGCCGCCATGCTTTAAGTGCCTCATCGTCATCAGGCACGAGAAAAGGGATGTTTTTTTTTTCTCTGCTTTTTTAGCAGAAACATAGCCTGTGTACACCCGGCGCAAAACAGTGCGTCTGTCTCTTCATGCGACTTGCCATGGCTTCTTACAGCATGGTAACGTGTAAAACTATTGTCACCACAAGGCGGACAACTGCACAGCGTGAATGCAAACAGAAATGAGCCGTGGAGCTAAAAGAACCGAACAGAACCGTGCAAACCGAGCGCACTCGCTAGCTCTGGCAGCAGCCAAACTACAGCCTCATCTTAGTGTCGACTCGCGCGCCACCACTCGGCATCATGAATCACTGCAACACGCGCCGCGCTCTCCGACGGCTGCGTTGCTCCCACCTCCCCTTCTAGCCACCGTAGTCTCCCATTGGAAACGCCCGGCGGTCGGCACACTAGTAAGTATATTCTAGGCACTATAGCGTTAGTGTCATAATGCAGTACTTCTCTTTTCTGCTCGTAGGCGGCGGCACCGCCCCGAGCAAGAGCGCGGGTACACGGAGGAGTGTTAGATATATAAGGCGCGTCTGTGTAGCTCTCTGCAAATGCGTTTGTGGCGCAATGGGTTAAACGCTCGGCGATCTATCGTCGCGGACCGAGAGGTCGTGGGTTCGATTTCCAAATTTTGCATGTTTGTGGAACTTTTTCTTCTGGTTTCTTTCTTTGTATTATGTTCGTGTACATTGTAAGCTGACGTATTTGTCACTGACGTATTTCCGTGATGGAAATACGTCAGTGAAGTCTTGGTGGACCCCGGCATAAAACACTTTCGTGTTAAAAAATCCGAAAGTTGTGCCCATAGCGCGGAATCGAACCAGGGACCCCTCGCTTCCGAACGCGCGGCGTTAACCACTACGCCACGAAGCGCACATGGACAACGCACCACGATGACATTAAATACCCAACATTAACGAAAGACTGCACGTTTCTAACGCGTTTGTGCTAGCGCGTTACGGCCCGTGTAAGAATCTGGTGTAAGACGCTGTGGCCTCTCCGCCTTACCCCCATATTCATAAACGCTCCTCGACTTGAACGTTCGAAACGCGTTGAAGGCGGTGGCAAGTCAAGTTCAAGTCGAGGAGCGTTTATGAATACGGGGGTTATACTCTCTCAGCAGTCATGTGATGGCGTCGGCAAACGCGGTGCACGTTCCGGCATGTGTAAACGGCTGCGTAAGACGCTGTGGCCTCTCCCCCTTACTAGAGAGTACTGCACGTTTCTAACGCGTTTGTGCTAGCGTCCCCTTAAGCGGGAGATGGTGCAATTATAATGAAGGGCGCTGTTATAAAATAGCAATGACGTCACATATGAGGCGTGTCATTGGTGGAAGTCAATCGTTCGATTTAGTGCGGCGAGACTGGGCGAATTACACGGAAGATTCACAGTTTACCGATGATTCCCTCCGGAGCTTCGCCCACTCATCATCATTCACCCCGTGGATATGCGGTGATTTTTTTTTTGTTGTTTCTGTTTTCTGTTGCTTTCCTTCTTGGCAGGAATAGACGAATGCAGTTTTTTTTTGGGAGAGAGTGCATGGTTGGGAGAGAGTGCAGTTTCCAAGCCGCGGGTGCTTGCAATTTGGAGAATGTGCGCTGAAGGTGCACCCACTAGCTCCTTTTGCTCGTAATGAACTCAGCAGCAAAGAAGAAAATTTAGGCTGATCTTTCAGACCTTCAGAAGAGGCGAAACATTACAGACGAACTGATGGTATTCAGGAGTCCTGTTGCCCGAGTACAACTATATACGTGTTAAAAAATCGTACGTACTTGTGGCTACGATATCTGAATGGTGCATGTTAAAACGACGATGGCATTTGTAGCTCCGGGTAACGAATGTTAAAACGAGGTTAACTTGGGCGATAATGAAGTCGGCAGAGCGTCGCACTGTATATATCTAGGTAGCGTAAACCATTACGAGGAAAAATGCTGGGGATAGCCGGCCGGTCCCGGAGACATTGCATGCTGACAGGGCGCCTCATAGCGCGAGTTGTCTTGAGGAAGAGAAGGCGGGAAAGCTGCAGGCGGCGCATGCGGGCAGGCGGCGCATGCAGAGAGCTGGCTGCATTTGGAACCATAGTAGTATGCGTGCTTCAGCGAACGCTAAAGCAGAAATTTCCACTAGACTTTATGGCGCAATATTATATGAATAATATTATTATTGCTGCATAATAGCATCGACAATGGAGTATATACGATGCGACTTGCTAATGCTGACCGGCCTGCAATGTGTGTGGAGCTCCCGCAAGGCGGTGTTTCACTGTGACCCGGAAGCGCGACACGCCCGGCTGTTTTGCGAGTGCGTGACACTTTCTGTAGAAACAAAGTGACCTGCGAGAGTGTGTTCCTGAGTGCCTCTCGAAGTTGGAGCCCTCGACAACGCTCAGAGAACTTTATAAAAGAACACTGCCAGCCCAGCCGGACTTGACGGTTCAAGCTGCAAAATGATTTGATGTTTGTTGTGCAATTCTCGTTTTGTCTTTTTGGTTAACGTGTGTTTCACTATGGCCGACAATAAATAAACAAAATTCCTGAGCCCTCCAACCCTGTGAAGAGGGAAGTACAGCGTAGCTGGTGCTAGCGGCATCATGTCGTATTCGCGCTTCTGTGCGCGTTGGCGCTCCTTCAAATTCCCGCTCTACTTCCTCCGGGTGAATGACACGCGTCCGTCGTCTAGCGAGTCCAAAGGGCTGCTGCTAATAACAGCGCTAGCGCGATCTCTACGTCACGAGACAAAGGGGCACAACGATTGGTGGGAAGTGCCGCCGCCGAATATCGATACACTTGTGAAAGAGGCATCGCCGGAGGCGAGGGGTATAACCATGGGCCATCCATCATCCGATTTGACACCTTTGCCTAGGGACTTTATACATAAACTGATATATAGCCGCCGCCCAGGTATATATTGTAAGGAAGATAACGAACATCGGAGCAGAGTCAGCAGGATCGGCAGCATCAAACGCGCAGCTGGGGCTCGAGCTAGGGGTCTGTGCTCGGTGCATCCTACAACCGGCTATCTCTACTAATCTCAATAAATCTCCTTTATAACTGGTGGAGGTGCGGGGTAACGCTCCACTGTACCATTTGGAACTCTGTTCTCGGACGCTACCCTCTGCCTTGCCGGATGCCGACCAGCAGACTGTTCCTTCGCCACCCGTCCCTTGCGCTGGCACCGTTCGCCAGCGGGATCCTCCCATCTTCAGCGGAACCGACGGCAACGAGCGGCGCTGTCGTCCAACGAATGGGTGCGCATTGACAACAAATGGAATGACTCGGTCAAGTTGGCTTACCAATCATTCTATCTCGCGAGCATCGCCAGTGTCTGGTTCAGAAATCATGAGAGGGATATCTGAACGGGGTCGGCGTTCAAGACGTCGATTACAGAAGTATTTGACCAACCCGCCATCCGGAAACTCCGAGTCGAGCAGCGTTTGCATACACGCGCACAGTACACGGGTTAGACGTTCACCAGCTATATAGAAGACGTTCTCCGTTTGTGCAGGCGCGTGAACGCTCCCATGACGGAAGCAGAAAAGATCAAGCACGTCATGAAGGGAATCGATGATGACGCATTCCAGATGCTTCTGGCCAAGGACCCGCGCACTGTTGGCGATGTTATCAGCTTGTGCCGGGGCTATGATGATTTACGTAAGCCGCGAGCTCTTACAAGGCGACATCCCACACCAAAAGTGGCGTCACTCTGCAGCCTGAGCACCGGTCCGAACAAGCCTCCCTGATAATCCAAATCAAGGCCTTCGTCCGCGAAGAAGTCGCACGACAGCCATCTCTGGTGTCCGTCACTCGGGAGTCTGCCAGCCCTTTGCCGCCTCCTCTCCGTAACGTCATACATGAAGAGGTCACGGAAGCGCTGCTGGCTGTTCACCAGCAGGATGCCGTGGCTACACCGGTCACCTATGCTACGGTTGCTGCAATGGCCACTCGCAGTGTGCCAGTACGACGTTTCCAGCAGCATGTGCGCCACCCTCCTCTCCCCTTCCCCTAAGCCACCACTGCCATAGCTAACCCGTGGCGTACGCCCGACAATCGCCCTATATGCTTTGCTTGTAGGTATCCCGGTCACGTCGCAAGGTTCTGCCGCCGCCGATCACAGGTTTTCGATGACGATCGACTAGCGCCCTTTGTGCCACCCGTTGCAAATGCGTGCTTTACGAACCCTTCGACCCATCACCAGCTCGCTCCCAGACGGATCGCCGTCTTCGCTTCGAACGCCTCCGTGCATGTGGCGTGCAGCGAGGTATCCTTGCGCGTCTCGACTCTGAAAAACCTGTTGCCTCGGTGCAGCTGGAAGCTAGCAGTGCACTCTTGTGTAATTCCCTTTTCTTCTTCGGTCGTGGTTTGCTTTCTTTGAACCGAATGTAACAGTCCAGAAAGACCAAAGTCACCTCAAACCAAAGGAGCTCATTGTGTTCCTTACCTAAATCAATGTAATTAATGCTTTCAGCGCGGTGCAAGCGCGTTCGCGACTTGCTGATTCTTCAAAGGCGAATTGGTAAAACGATGACTGCTAAGATAAGATAATTTGTCACGCGGCTTAAATATGGCCCTGCGTCCATCCATGATTGCACGCATCTTCTCAACCGGCCTCCTAGCAGCAGCAAATTACGCTGCACCTTGGAGGACCGGGAAGCTTTCTTTCTCCATTTACTCCATCCATGCGCTGCGCTCACGACCGGTCGTGGTTGCAGCGCTTCGGCTAAAGTGTACTAGAATATGGTTGAGTGGGACGAGCGGCTGGGGCGGCGCATGCTTTGCAGTGAGGCCCCCGACGTGGGAAAATACTGTGGCGGCGCTGCGATAGAAGTGGATTGGGCAGCATCAAGGTTGCGCCGTTGGAAGCTGCTGGCGATACTGCTCGTCAGGGTCATTCGTACTACTTTGCGCGCTGGTATTTGCGCTCATACCGCTCAAATGGTGTTGATAATTGCATATGACATGTATTTATGCATTAAGAATAAATTACTGTCATTCTCTTTTTTATTTTATTTTTTTATTGCCGCTCGGTGATCTTTTTCGGTCTCGGGCCGGGTTCGGGTCGGTTTCGAGCCGGTACCGGGCCGGGCTCGGGCCTAAGGTAAAGGGTTGGCGGGCCATGCCGGGCGGGTAACGTAGATTATCTCTCCGCCCGGGTCTCGCCGTAAAACTTTTGATTCGGCTGAGGCGGGCAGCCCAACGTAAAAATCGGCCCATGCAGTACTCTGGTCACTGCACTTTACCCTACCTAGCACTTCTACATCCTGCACTATGTTGGGATCGACAGAGAGTATAAAATCTATTTCATTCTTTCTTTCTCCATTAGGGTTTTTGCAGGTCCACTTCCTGTTGCTGCGCTTCCTGAAGAAGATATTCATTATTCGGAGTTTATTCCTCTCCGCCAATACTACCAACATCTCTCCTCTAGTGTTCCTAGAACTGATGTAGTTGCCAATTGCTTGCTCACCAGCCTGCTTTTCCCCCACTTTTGCATTGAAGCCTCCCATGACAACAGTATACTGCGTTTGCACATTTCTGATTGCTAATTCAACATCTTCATAAAACTGTTGCATTTCTTCATCGTCGTGACTAGAGGTTGGGGCGCAGGCTTGTACTACCTTCATTCTATACCTCCTATTCAGCTTTATTACGACGACTGCTACCCTCTCATTAATGCTGTAGACTTAATAAATGTGGCCCGCTATGTCCTTATGGACTAGAAATCCTACTCCGAATTCTCTCTTATCTGGAAGCCCTCTGTAGCACAGGACGTGGCCGTTAGTCAGCACTGTATAAGCCTCACCAGTTCTTTTAACCTCACTAAGGCCAATAATGTCACAGGCAATACCTGATAATTCTTCAAATAGCCCTGCTAAGCTAGCCTGACTCGATAGGGTGCGCGTGTTGAATGTTGTCAGGTTCAGTTTCCAGTGGCGGCCTGTCCGGACCCAGAGATCCTTAGCACCCTATGCCGTGTCACAGGTCCGACCGCCGCCTTGGTCAGATGTTCCGCAGCAACTGGGGACTGAGGGCCATGGGTTAACTGTAGGAGTCAGTAGGGAGGTAGTGGCCGAATACTGCACCAGGGAGGCCAATTCCTGGTCTGGTGAGGGAGTGACTTTGTTGAAGCTTAGTGGGCCTTCCTAATTTGTCTCTCTCTCTCTCTCTCTCTCTCTCTATATATATATATATATATATATATATATATGGTGATTGTAAAGGAGGAAAGAGACGCTTAATTCTGCAGCCCTTCAGGGAGCACGTCGCAGAACGCACGTTTGCTCTCCGCGTTGCGTTCTCTCCCCATGAAAGCGCGGGTCCCTCGCACGCTTTCACTCGAACATACAGCATACGGCGAGCGGCGACGATTTCATCGCCATTTAACTCTATACGGAACCTCACGGCGACGACGACGCCGTGAGGTTACGAGAGACGCGAAGGTGAAACTAAATGTCTTAAGTGCATTAGGATCGCTGCTTGTTGGTATAACGATATTACTGCAACATCGTGCTCATTTTAAATCAGCCATATTTACAAATCATAACTGTTCCCTCACTGCAGAACAGTTGTTTGTGGCTGCAAACATTTATTAGCACAATTTAAAAAAATGTTGCAGTTTCGCCCGAAAGGCGAAGCATCAATTGCGATAGCAAATTTCTAGAGAGCTATTCGGAGTAGGGATAGTAGTTTTATCGGCTGCATAAACTAACTGAATTAACAAGCGTGGTGTCAGCGCGCACAAGTAAACATGAATAGATCACACTCAATGACCGCAGACAACCACTGTCAAAACGCTGGCAGCAAGCATAGCCGCCGCATCGAGCGAAGGTTCTTGCGGTGTATCGCTTCAACGGAAACTGAGCGGCGAATGCACAGCGCATGCAAAGGTCAGAGCCGTATGGAGATCGCTGTTAAGAGACGGTGCGGGCGACCGCCGCAGCCTGGCAAAGTACAAGTGCTGTTGGTGGTAGAGTAGAAGCTGCACCCCCCTCCCGTGCTGCCTTCCCACTTTCCTCTTTTCGCGTGGGAGATTGAGTGGCCAGTTCCCCTCGCGCCCGGTTGCAAGATACGCATTTGGTGCCGCAGCACAGCGCCGCTCGCCTCCCTCCCTCTCATACCCCCACGGCCTTTCGCGCGACGGAAGTCACGTTTGCTTTCCGCCGGCGGTCGTTCTCCGTGATAGCGCGCGTCCCCCGCGCGCTTTCACTCGCGCATACGGCGCGCGGCGACGATTTTATCGGCCTTGGACTTTATACGGAACCTCACGACAACGGCGACGACGACGGCTACGGCAGAAATGCGCTTGAAGTGTCCATATATGTGCTATCGCAATAAAACCGGCACGCCAACTGTACGCCAACTGTACAATTCGCTTACTAACTGAATTAACAAGTATGGGGTGAGCGCGCACAAGCAAACACGAATGGATTACACTCGCTGACCACACACAACCGCTGTCAAAACGATGGCGTGAGCGAGCGCGCCAGCAGCAGTGAGCGAAGGTTCGTGCGGTCTATCGCTTCAATGGAAACTGAACGTCGAAAGCACACCGCATACAAAGATAGGAGCCGTGTTGCAGATCGCTTTCAAGATACGATGAGCGCGACCGCCCGCCGCCGCGCAAAGTACAAGTTGCTCGCAGAGCAGAAGCAGCACGCCCTCCCTAACGCGGTTCCTTCCCGCTTTCCTCCTTTCGCCTGCGAGATTTCATTTCCTCTAGCGCCTGGTCGAAAGATAGGCATTTGGTGCCGCAGCTAAACGTCGCCTCCCCTCCCTCCCTCCCATCCCCCCACGGGCTTTCGCGCCCACGGAAATTTGGCGCTGAGCCGTGCTCCCTCCAGGGCCTGCAGAAGATAGCGCCAACCTTTCCTCTTACAAACGAACCACTTAGTAGTAGTAGGAAGACGTCGCGTTTGCTCTGCGTCGTGCGTTCGCTCCCCGTGAAAGCGCGCGTCCCTCGCGTTCTTTCACGCGCACATACAGCAGACAGCGCGTGACGACGATTTTATCGCCCTTGAACTTAATAACGAACCTCACGGCGACGGTGACTACGACGCAGACGGCAGAAATTCGCTTGGAGTGTCCATATAATTGCTATCGCAATAAAACGAAACATCATGTAGCGGGCTTAGCATACGCAGCGCCGGAGTAGAGTCACTGTATAGGCTCCTTTTTATCCAGTAACTCTAGGACGCAGGGGCCACGGCGCCGGCACGGCGGCGGGCGCTTGCAGAGACAGTCGAACGTGAGCGAGTAACTAGGGGGTTGAGAGGGAGGGCGAGGGGAGCCGAATTGCGAGGAAGGGTGGAATGGAAGCGGATTTGCTGTCGCGCTGGCTTGATAGATGGCACTAATTACCTGGGCCACCATAAACCCCTGAAAAAAAAAAACTAAAGTAGCGCCAACTGCGCCCCTTCGCCTCTGCCTCCTCTCCTGGCAGCTGCAGCGGCGCCTCTAGTGAGGCCACATGGAAACTACGAACGCGAGAGCCACGAGCACGACCGGGCGCGTTGGACTGGAGCGCGTTCGCTAGCATGGGAGCTGCGTCTCGGGCACCCATAGTACCAGGGCTTCGCCGCCGTTGCCTCGGCGCGTGTTGCGTTGGCGGTAAACAAGACACGAAGTAAACAAGAAAAAAATTGGAGGACGCTTAAGCTTCGTCTTTAAGAGTGGAACGCTATAGCCTTAACGGGCCCCGTTCACTTAGCATTTTTCTTTCAGTGGGAGCGCTTCACTGCAACAAAGAACGTGCGAAAGCCAGCTTACAAATACCAAGCTTACACCGATCCCCTTAAGGTCGGCTTCACATTTAAACATAAATGCATTGCAGGGAACAAGCTTTTCCAGGGGCAGTATAAGTGGTCTTATATTAATATGTGAAGGCCCTAGCCCCTCTTTTATGATTTTCATATTTGTTTGCTATTTTCCCGACGTGCGCGCGTCTCCAAAGCGCAGGCGAAGTCCCAATTTGACCTGCCGTAGGGAGCCTACATGCAACGGCGTTGCATGTAGGCTCCATAACCTGCCGAGATTGCGAGCTCCATCTGGATATCATTTTCGCAAGTACCCGAGCGCGCGGCTGAAGGTCTGGTAGAATAGCTGGAAAAGGGGATTGTGTTTGTTTGTTTTCTCCTACATTCAAATTACAATTCGATGCCCAATCCGACGCCGAATGGTAAAGGCGTACTTTACCATTTTTCTGACGGATTGCACGGTGAGAAATTCAATTTTTGTTCACCAAAACCTTGCACCACGTGGTCGACCTGCACCGTATGGATGGTTGGGGATGATTTTCTCCACCACGGACGCCGGATGCAGACGCCGGATTTCCTTCAACGCGGGGCCCTAAACGCTATTGCTAAACTGTACTATCGCGTTAAAAACGAGCGCACACTCAAGATGGCGCTTTCTCGACCTTTAATAACAGTGCGTCACGTTTGAAACCGGGAGAATTCTCAGCGTCGCCGAGCTTACCTGAATGTCCATTTCCAGTGCTGTGGCGCTGCCTTCAGTAGCGTCGACGCTGCGCGCGTCTGCATGCATACGCACTCGCGTCCGGCCCTGCGTGCTTGCGGGGATGGTTTTAGGGGCGAAGCTCTTCTAGCCGGGGCTCGGTCCCTCGCGTCATGCACGCTAGTTCTCATTGCTCCCGCTGGAGGCGCCGCTGTGCTATAATTCAAAGGGCGCGGCACACACGTGGACTCCCCGGCTCCGCTGCACACTCGGCGCGCGCGCTAGTTAGCGAACATCTCCGCGCAGCTACTCATCATGAACACCCCAGAGGCAAAAGCAGCGGCGCGGGGGGCTCGCAACGCACCAGCAGCAGCACCACCATGGCTGAGGACTGGCTAGTCCCACACATGATGTCCCGTTACGATCTCTGGTGCACTTCGTACGACTGTAAGCGTCTCACCACCATCAGAGGGGCCTGTATCGACATTGCCTTCTCCAACTTTGCATTGCATCCTATGATTCAAGATCCCCTCGCCACGTACTTCACTGACCACAAAGCTGTAATCTTCAAAGGGAAACGGGTCCCAGAGCTCATTGGGAACAACCCTTCTTTGTGGTCCGTAAAGTAAAATATCATTAGGTATCCAACACATGTACATAATGTATATAATTGCATCGATATGTAAATGATTACATCTTGTGTATATAAGTGCATATAATTGCATCGATATGTAAATAATGAACATTGTGTATATAGGTGTATAGACATTCACCCTATAACAACGTGTCACGTCTTTATATGATGTGTGAGCGAATGTTTCACGGTTTTACCGATAAGCGTTGGAGCTTCGCCCCACTCATCAGCATTCACTTCGTGGAGATGGCGTGGATGTTTTTCCTAGGGAGCCTACATGCGAGTGCTTGCATGTAGGCTCCCTAGTTTTTCCCAGTAGAGGTGTTTACTTGACTTCAATCTTCCATCACACGTCTCAGTCTCAAAGTATCTAAGGACATGTAGCATGCGTACTGAAGATTGCTCCTGTCTTGAGGATTAAGTGAAGCCGCTTGAATTAATAGAACGGCGTGATTAAAAGTCACGTGTCCTGTAGAAAACGCGCGATCACAAATATTCCTACTCACTGGTACCCACATTGTCGAATAAGCTTCTTGTATAACTACTTCACTGATATCTTGAACAACTAAAATGGCTCTACTTGACCTCTTAATTATAGGTGCATGTTCACTGGAACTTTGGCTCCATGGACAGTGCGTGGCTGTTGGCTTTCTTTCCGAGTGGTTAATAATGTATCATTCAATTATGTCGAATGTCGTGTGTCGCGTTTAGTGGTTTGATTCCTTGCTAATTATGCTTGGATCTTTACTGTAAAATAGTTACTTCCAACCAGTAACGCATACGTCATCTGTGTCCAAACTGATATCCTCTAATCACCTTTTATATGTAAACATAGATTGGTTTTGTACATATTGTGAATAAACATTTACAGAAAAATGATCTTCGTATGTAAAACTCCTCATGTTATCACTGCATTATTATTCAAATCGCCGCGTTTATATCATCCATTGCAAAAAGCTTTCATGGCTTTATGCACATTGAATATAATCATAGCACAATGTCTCAATTTGTATAAATAAAATTGTTCGTCTTATTTGTTAGTTTTAGGATCTCAATCACATATTTACATTAAATTCTGAGCTCTTAAATTTAAGAATATTCACAGAGCTTAAAAATTATGAAGACAACTTTTCTGCTTCGTTTAGCGCTCATCATGCTGCATCATTATTCAAACAAAATCTCAGGGTTTCACAGGGCATGCACAATTCAGTTTCAAGTTACCTAATTTTAACAGTGCTACACAGATTCGTACCTATTGAAAGGCACACCCTTTCGCTCAGCTGTTTGATTCTCGACAAAGCCCGAAGGGCAGAACTTTATGACCGCGGTTTCGAGGAGTTCTTTCTCTATATATGGCCATTTGAAACAACGGCAGTAACAACGCACTGTCGGTAATGTGCCGTCTTTCGGTGTATCCGCGTACATGTCAATTCTTGCAAAGGGAAAGTTGTCGGAAGTTTCTACTTTTTACGGTGAACTGTCATGCTTGTTGTGCGAGACAGTTTAATGCGTGAGCTTTGCTTGGCTCATCATGCGACCCAGCCGTCATCAGAGAGCCGCAGCAGAAAAACGGCACACATATTACATCACCTTCAGCTAAAAGAAAGTGTAGCCACTGTGAGGATTCGATTCTCTGCCCCACCGCCATTGCTACCATTCCATAGCCGAGCGCGCTAACCACTGCGCCACCGTTGCATTGCGCCACCGTTGCATTGCGCTACCGTTGCATTGCGCCACCGTCGCAACAGGCGACAGTGATGAATATCTTCGAGGCTGTGCTCGTGGTTGGGCTCTGCCTTGCGGGCAATTCACTAAATGGAGCATGGCAAGAGTGGCTCCACTGTCGAAGCTATGGAGTGTTCACCGCAGCAAGTAGAATTTCATGCGTCTACATTATCACACGAGGCAGCAAAGCATGGCCAGAGGTGCCTCATAAATGCCGACGAAGTACGAGACCACCGCAACGCAGCTACACACGCGAAGCGAGCTGCTGCAGCGAAACAACGTTCACCACCCAAGTAGCCGAAAACGTCAAAGGCAGAGCGAGCGGCTGCGGTGCGACCAGCGATGCTCTCGCATTTACACACCATGAGGATGGTGTAGGTATCTCCATAGTGCTTGGGGACCCACTAGTGTTTGGGGACCCACACGGGTTTTGCAGTTGAATGCTACCAAATGTTCGAGAACAAAAAGTATCAAACACGTTTAACTGCTCTGTGATATCAATGAAATCCGGATAACCGGCACATATCTGCGGTAACAGCGGTAACTTTCTTTAAACACACAAAGTTAGTCTGCTTTTATCAATTTTGTACAGTGGGAGGGGCAACGGAAGAGGCACATAAAGGGAATGCATAGAGAACAGCACTAGTAATAAATAAGAAAAGTATTGAAGAAGAAACTCAGCTACAAATATTCCAATTAGGGAAAAATGTTTTATGCACAGGTAACGAACTCCAATTTACAGCTTATGGTAAATTAAGGGTATGCAATAGTCCTAGTCAGAAATTAGATTAATATCTCTGAGTGGTGTAAAATATATCAATCTTGTTCACTTTAGATGCATTATTTGGCTGTGCATTGAGAACTGGGACATCGCTTTTAATGCAGTATTACAGATCTGTAAACTTGTAACGCAAGTTAAAAATTTCGCACTTCTAGAGTTTTTGCTAAAAAATAATCTAGCCTATTCGAATTTTTTCCCAACAGTTACGCAACCTCAGCGTTTTCTTTGAAACCAACAATTGTAATCAAAACTGGTGTAGAGTATACGTAGCAAAACAATTTCTCTGTTTAAATGTCTAAATATCTAAATAAATGAAAATGCAAAAGAGGGATTTTTAGGGGGGAGAACCGCCTACGCCGCAGGTGAAGTTTCATTAAAATTGCTATTATCGGAACTGCTTGACTAAAGGTCACGCGTTCTCTAGAAAACGTCTTATCACGGAAATTCGTGCTTACTGGTGCCCCCAGTGCCATAGATGCATGTTATATGACTACTTCACTGTTACCTTGAACACGAATGATGACTCTACCTGACACCTTACAAGTGCCTGTTCACAACGGTTGGCTCTATCGTAAACATCTTTAGCCCATTATGCCATTCAAATATGTCTTCTTACTTTCGTCTATCGCTCTTAGCAGTCTGATTCCTTGCAAATGATGATTGCCCCTTCAGAATGGGTGTTGTAACCAGCTACGCATATGTTATCTCTTTGCAAAGTCATATTCCTCTATTCGCCTTTTGTATAACATAGATCGGTTGCTCGCTGCCAGATTTTGTGGCACACACCACATAAGTTTTCAAATGTAATGAAAAAAATTGTGTGTTACAATAATATTGATCAGTCCTTAATTGCAGCAAATAACACACGCAATCGGTAATTTAAAAACGCTTCGAAGTTTAAATTTGTCTTGGAGTACGGAACAGCGGTTCCTGAAGTTCAGTCCGAGGAGACATGTCAGACGTGAACAGCTATTCAGAGCTGGTCGTTCTGCGCTGTGTGCTGTCTCGTGTGCCTTCGATGTCCGGGTAGTTATGCCTGCGCTAAACAAATTTCAAAAGGACCTATCAACAAGCCCACATAGCTATCTTCATCGCTTTTGCAGTATTCGGAATTCGGCTGCAGCGAAGTCGTCCTGTCACCGTAGAGAGACCCTCGCGATACCCGTGCTTAGCTTTAGATTCTTAAAAAAAGATGCATGTCTATTACTCGTAACTGGTCATAAGCGGTTCCTGCTTCTAGCTATCATCATCATCAGCCTATCCATGCCCACTGCAGGACGAAGGCCTCTGCCTGTGATCTCCACTTACCCCTGTCTTGCGCTAGATGATTCCAACTAGCGCCAGCAAATTTCCTAACTTCATCTCCCCCCCTAGTTTTCTGCCGTTCTCGACTGCGGTACCCTTCTCTTGGTATCCATTCTGTGACTCTAATGGTCCACCGGTCATCCATCCTACGCATTACATGGCCTGCCCAGCTCCATTTCTTCCGCTTAATGTCGACTAGAATATCGGATATCCCCGTTTGTTCTCTGATCCACAACACTCTCTTCCTGCCTCTTAACGTTAGGCCTAAGATTTTCCGTTCCATCGCTCTTCTTGCGGTCCTTAACTTGTTCTCGAGCTCCTTTGTTAACTTCGAAGTTTCTGCCCCATACGTTAGTACCGGTAGAATGCAATGATTGTGCACTTTTCTTTTCAATGACAGTGGTAAGCTCCCATTCATGATTTGGCCATGCCTGCCGTATGCACTCCAACCCAATTTTATTCTCCTGTAAATTTCTTTCCCATGATCAGGGTCCCCTGTGAGTAATTGACCTAGATAAACGTACTTCTTTACAGACTCTAGAGCTGTAGTAATGCTATACAAATTTAGGTATGAAACATAGAGAGCTTGAACGATCTTATCATGAGATATTAATACAATGTGGCTAGGAAGATCATTCCAGTGTGCGATGGCACGATGCCGATACGGTGCAGTAGTGGCGGGAGCAAGATTATTTTTCATTGACTTACACCGGACAGAGAGAGACAGAGAGAGACAGAGAGAGACAGAGAGAGACAGAGAGAGACCGAGAGATGAATGGGAGAGGCAAGGGGCTTAACAGTGTAGAGAGGCTTCTGGTTTTCTACCTTACAGGCGTACAAAGGTAAAAGGGGAAAGAAAGGCGGAAAGAATAGCGAAGAAAACAAAAATAAAATTTGCTTTATGAAATTGAAAAGTGAGGAAAACGCCTGAGATGTCAAGGTCTATTCTACAAGTAATTCCAACGTAGAAACTTCAATAAAGCTCGCACCGCGTTCTGGTGTAAAGGCCAGGCCAGCATTAGCTCCGAATGCTGCCGCTCGTTGAGACGGGCCAAAGTCGCCACGAGCAACTGGCTCTGTGCGCTGTAGCGAGGACAGTTACATGAACTAAATTCTGAGTTTTTACGTGCCAAAACCTCGATCTCATTTTGAGGAACGAACTTGTGGGGGACTCCGGATTAATTTTGACCACCTGACGATCTAACCCAATGCACGGTACACTGGCATTTTTTGCCCCCAACGAAATGTGGCCGCATTGGCCAGGATTCGATTTAGCGACCTCGGGCTAAGCAGCGCAACGCCGTAGCCACTAAGCATCCACGGCGAATTGGAGCGAGGACAACAGTAAAGGACACGTTCGATAGTTTTTCTCGCTGCAGCAGTGCTCCCAAGCAGCAGTGTAGTTCTTTCCGACGCTGAAAGCAAATCATTTTGTAAAAGCTAGGCCAAGTCATAGTCGGCAATGTACTGTTGCCTCGGTTCGGCATAGTCCAGGAGATGGACGTATTTGAAGAAAGGGGGCCAAGGCGAGCGAAACGTCTGCGCTAGGAACTAAGTGCTTTTCACAAGGACTGCGTGGGCGTCATTCGCAAACACGTCAGCCTTCTCTGGCGCATCCGTTCTTTGCACGGGGATGGGAAACCAAAAATTGGTGTCTTGTCGGCCAAGTGTGACCAGGATATTACAGAATACCAACCCTGGTAGAGAGCACAACTCTAGAAATAGCACGGATAGCTACATGTACACACTGACTCTTTGAACCGAGTGCTTTGTTTAGGGTTAAAAGTACTTCAAAAAGCCGACTAGCGCATAAGGAAAAATATATTGATAGGCTGGATTGCCTTAAGATGCGAGCATAAATTACACAGGAAATTTGCGAGACGCTTCAGCTTCGCCTTTAAGAGTGGAACGCAATAGCATTAAAAGCTCCCTGGCTGATTCTTATGCTCTTGACGCAGACACCATCATGCTTCTCATCGCATATCAATTTCTTTATCACGAATGATCAAGCGCTATCGATCACCAATCACTAATTGGCAATGTAAATTCAATCACCAATCGCTAATTACTGTGACACTTATCTATACTTTATCATATGACACGTCCCTCTATAGTCACAATCACGACAATTCAGAATCAATGAACATTCCAAACATAACACCAGTAACTAGAGAGAGAGAGAGAAAGAAAGGGAAAGAAAGACAAGGACATTAGTCAGCGTAAATACTGGCTGGCTACCCTGTACCTGTAATTAACTTACTGGTTACAGAGCATACTCCGAAACAATATCAGATATTTGAACTAAAACCACACATGCACATACATCCAGTCATTTAAGCTCAATGAAAGGTGGTTAACACGCTTTTAATTCCATCGAACTAGCTCATTCCTAATTAGCATACTTACGAATACCAGGTACGTGCCAATACGTTTTTCTAATGCATTTAACCAAGTTAGAACACAACTTCTTTATTGGTACATCCCACAACATGCTCATTCATTTGTTGTTTAAGTACAATCAACTACCCTACACTCGGATTCACTTCAGTCTACTTATCGCATTCCTTATTACCCTACTCATAATTACCATGTACGAAACAATACGTTTCTCTAAGACTAAGGCTTAGAGAGTGACTCCACCCAAATAAGGGAATTTATTAGCTCGATGTTTCGGAGCGCATTCGGCTCCTTCTTCAGGGGGTTTTCTTCGGAGGTGGTGATGAGCAGCTTTTAAAGGGTGCATCGTAAGGAAGGAGGAAGGGGAAGAGAGCGGAAGGGGGGAAAGACACTTAACAGGGCACCCGTTTTGCGACGAAAAAGGCGAAAAGGGTGGATTGGGGTGGCTGCGGCGTTGCTGGTCGGCTGTGTTGAATGATGCTGGGGGTGCTTTATTCGCGGGAATGCCGTCGAAGGGGGGGGGGGGGGCGAGATGTTTTGGTGTTGGTGACCTAGAGCGGGGGGTCCTTTCTTCCCTTCGTCGCGTCTCCAAGGCCATGGGCATACAGAGAAGGTAGGATGCCTTTCCCGCGATTCGTATTACCTGCCGTATTCAGAATGTGCCATGACTCTGAATGTGCTATGACATTTATGGCACATGACATGAATGTGCCATGTGCCATGAGAAAGGCTGCTACTGGACTGCTGCACCCTTTTCGCCTTTTTCGTCTCAAGAACAGGTGCCCTGTCAAGGATAGGATAAAGCAAGAAATTACACGTAAATACAGAAAAATGTAGTTCATACTCTTGCTCAAGAAAGAGGACACTTTGAAGACTGAACATTTTAACGCACCCAAAGCGTCAAGAGGAGCAACAGGCGTTGATGACATTTAATAAATGGTGGCAAGGAAAATTGCCATGTTCGGCAAGAGAAATTTTAACGCACCCTTAGCAACGAGTGCAACTTCCTTGGAAAACACTCTAACAACTATATATATTTGATATCGTGAAGGAAAAAGGAAAAGCAGCCACGGGTTCATTAGAGACGAATATTCTTAAACTGAAGCACTTCTTTCTTTGAGATGAAACACACAAAGACGACCAGGGTGCACCACTCTCGCTGAGTGCGGCAAAGCAAGACATTGTGCTCAAAAGGTAAGTTTGGCAGCTGGCTACCTTTAACGAGGTCACGAAATCCATCCGAGGCATGAAGAGAGCCTTGGGGACTTGAGATGCTGGCTTAAAGGGACACAAAATTAATAAACAATACTTTGAGCAATTTCCCAACTCTAGCAGAAACTTCTCGCTTGACCTGATACCCTAGATGCGTGTTAATGAGCGTCAGAGGGCGCTTCGCGAGGCTAGCTCGACGATAGTTAAAACTGACGAACCATGCGCACCTGTTACACATTTTCTGTATCGCTTTGCGTTTAAAGAGGCTCGCTCATACAACGTCATTAGAGAAGTTCACAAGGCACAACTCAGGCAAGAGATAAGAGCTTCACTGTTAGTGTTCATACCCAGTAATGACACGTGCGTTTTATAGAAAAAAAAAAGAATATTGAGAAACAGCTCGTAAAGCGGACAACTCTAGCGCGAGGTAACGAGTGGCGCTATTTCTAGCGTGGGCCAGCCAGCTTCGCCACCGTCGCTCTACAGTTTACGGTAAAGAGACGGTAACGAAATACTGGGGTGTTATTTCACACCGACACGATATGATGGCGAGGCGTGCCGCAGCGGGAGGTCCCGAATTGTTTCGGCCACCTGGCCCCCCTAATCTGCACCCAATGCACGGTACAATAGTGTACTAACATCCCTCCCCTACTGGAATGCGACCTCCGGGCCTGGAATGAACAGGCGACCTCGAGCCCAAGAGGGACGCTAAAGGGAAACTATAAAATCAGTGTACACTGTCCAATAGCCTCTTCAGGACGCCAATTTAGTTAACTTTGATGTGAGAGTTTTATTTGAGGAAAAGAAACTAAAGGCCGAGCCTTTCTT